>NC_056730.1:319187255-319452255 GCF_019279795.1 Protopterus annectens | reverse complement strand
AACAGAGACCTCCAAAGCAAACATCCAAGCAACCTCCACCTCCCCCAACATAAAACATGAAACACATACTTCACAAAACCAGTGTGCCATGCAATCACAGCCTTTAAGGCAAAATAACATACCCAACATACTAGTAATAGGTGACTCTATAGTCAGGCACACTGACGTCCCACTCACTAAACTGAATAAGGAGAAGGTTACTGTTAGCTGCCTGTCAGGTGCCAGGATCTGCCACATAACACAAGCATGCAGGTCACTCCAGAACAAGTATAAATATGACTCTGTCATTGTCCATGTTGGTGTGAATGACCTGAGCTGTACCTCCCTGGACTACATGAAAAGAGACATGGAAGAGCTCTCTGATCACGTAGCCCAGGCCGGTATGACCCTGACCCTGAGTAGCATCCTGCCCTCACTAAGAATGATACCATGATATAAAGAAAAAATTCTCGATTTCAACAATTGGCTAAGTTTCTGGTGTCATTCAAAGGGGATCCAGTGTCTGTCCGCCAGGGATGACATGCTCGACAAGCCACGCTGCTTCACTAGAGACGGCTTGCACCTGTCACCCTTAGGCTTTTGAATACTGTCCAAGGCTCTTGCCACCCCCATAGTGCCTTTTTTAGGCAAGGCTCAAAAGACAAACCACCCGCCGTAAATAGCACAAGTACAAATATGAACAAGAACCAGAACAAGTACAAATATGACTCTTGTCATTGTTCATGTTGGTGTGAATGACCTAAGATGTACCTCCCTGTACTACATGGAAGAACTCTCTGATCATGTAGCCCAGGCGGGTATGACCCTGACACTGAGTAGCATCCTGCCCTCACCAAGAATGATACCGCAGTATAAAGAAACAATGATCAATTTCAAAAAATGGCTAAGCTTCTGGTGTCATTCAAAGGGGATCCAGTGTCTGTCAGCCTGGGATGACATGCTCGACAAGCCTTGTTGCTTCACAAGAGACGGCTTGCAGCTGTCACCCCTAGGCTTTTGAATACTGGCCAAGGTTCTTGCTGTCCCCATAGTGCCTTTTTAGGTAAGGCTCAAACATCAAACCCACCTCCGTAAACAGCACAAATAAAAAAATGAGGGTTATGCTACTCAATACCAGGAGTTTAAATCTCAAAATGCACGCACTCAAAGCACTCCTCAGTATGGAGAACGTCGACATCTATGCAGTAACTGAAACCTGGTTCAAGGCTCCACAGAGCACACCAGCACTACCGAGCTACAACTCATACCACACATTTCGGCCACAGAACATGGACCGAAACAGAAAAGGAGGGGGGTGTATCCATATTCATTAACAATACCTACATCTCCAGGTTAATGGCGCAGCATGATACCTCCGAGATCATCCATGTGCAACTAACATCAGGCAAATCTGCAATGCAAATTGTGGCCTGCTACAGATCACCCTCCATGTCCCAGGACCACCACTCTGCCTTTCTGGAGACACTGAAAAACATGAAGGTCCTACCGAACACCCTGATACTGGGTGATTTCAATTACTCTACCATTAACTGGGAAAACTACTCAAGTACAAACTCCCAGGTCCAGCGCTTCCTGGAATTTATCAACTCAAATGCCCTGGATCAGCTGGTAAACTCCCCTACCAGAGGTGAAAACATATTGGACCTGGTCATCACCAACATGTATGAGAGGTGTTCCACACCGGAGGTCAACTGGTCACTGGTTAGATCAGACCATAAACTAATCACTCTGGATGTCCACACCACGCCACCACCTCCAACCAAGCAAACCACAGTGAAAAACTTTTCTATAGCAAACTTCACCTTAATTAAGACAGAGGTGGCACGTTTCACAGCCCCCACGTTAAAGGACAACAGTGTCCAAGATGCAGGAACCTTTACAAATGCACTCTGTGAGCACCTACAAGGATGCATGGATCGTGCCATACCTAGCAAAACCAAGACTCACTCCCCTAAGAGAAGGAAACCAGTCTGGTGGACCCCTGCCATGAACAGGCTATACAACAGAAGGAGGAAACTAGCTCAGAAAAAAGCAAATCCCAAGAAGGAAAGACATCCCTGATCAGTATCAGTAAGAAGCTAAGGTCCCTCATAAAATCCTCCAAAGCTAACTTTGAAAGAAAAATAGCCAATGATTCAAATGATAACCACAAAGCCATCTTTAGCTATGTCAAGAATCTAAGTGGCAACTCGCAGATATGCTCTGAGCTAGTGCAAAATAGCACAAAATATACTGAACCCACTGATATTGTCAGCATCCTGGCAGATAGATTCAGTGCAAACTGTACCCCCCTCTCACCCCCAAAAGGGCCCACAACAATACCGGAAAAGTGCAGTGTCCCAGAAATCACAGATGCTCAGGTGAAAACAGCCCTTTCAAAAGCCAAAAGCACAGCAACAATGGGGCCAGATGGTGTCCCAGGCTGCATCTTGCACGAACTACAGAATGAACTCACCCCCCCACCTAAACACACTGTTCAACCTCAGCCTCTCCACAGGCTACATGCCCATAGAATGGTGCACAGCAACGGTTATTCTGCTCCACAAAGGAGGGGCCACAACTGACCCTGGTAACTATCACCCCATAAGCCTGACTAGCCTGGTCTGCAAAGCTATGGAGCGCATCATCATGGAACTCATTAACAAAGACATTGGGATCACCCACCCAGTCCGGCTTTGTTAAGGGCAGATCATGCCTACTAAACCTGGTTGACTTCTTCGAGACAGTCACCAAGGCCATAGATGAGGGGAAGGTAGTTCAAACAGCTGACCTTCACCTCACCAAGGCTTTTGACACCATTCCCCACTCGGGAATTCTAGAAAAACTCACCAGCCGGAACATAAACCCCTACGTCACGAGATGGGTTGCCAACTAGCTTGCAGACGGAACTCACACGGTAAGAATAGCGGGCTCCAGGTCCGACTCTAAACCAGTCAAAAGTGGTGTCCCACAAAGCTTGGTCCTGGGACCCCTACTGTTCGGCATATATGTCTCAGAAGTACAGGCAAACACAGGAGGACTATGGCTAACCAAGTTCGCCGATGACTGCAAACTGGGAGCCATAAATGACTCTCCAGCTGACACGGACATTCTCCAAAAGGGCCTTACTGAGACGGACACCTGGTGTCAAAGTCATGGTCTCAAGCTAAATGCCAAAAAATGCACAGTCATACTGTTTGGGAAAAACAAAACACCCACGAATTACCACATAGGTGGCAACCCCCTTAATACAGAAGCAGTAATAAGGGATCTGGGGACCCAGGTAGATAGTAATCTCTCCTTTCACAATCATATTGCCAAAGTAGTTATGAAATCCGTGGCCCATCTAATCACAAAAGGGTTCGCATCCAGATCAAAAGAGGTCATTGTGCCCCTCTACACATCACTCATCAGACCCATCATAGAGTACAACGCCCCATTTGGGATGTACCTTACAAGACACCTACAACAAATGGAAAGACCACAGAAGTACCCCACCAAGAGGATCGATGGCCTCAAATAGATGCCCTATGCAGCTCGACTGAAGAAACTCCAGTTGTACTCAGCTGCATACTGCTTACTCAGAGGTGATCTCTGCCTGACATACAAGGCCATGTCCAACCCAGAATTGATGGACATGCTCCACCTAAAAAAAACATTATCCCCTTGAGCCACACGCTCTAGGGATCTAAACCTCACCACAACAATAAATAGGACGTGCTAGAAGGATAGATTCTTGTCCCAGAGACTTCCCATGCTTTGGAACAAGATCCCAATCTACATTAGGCAGAGCTCCTCGCTATCACTCTTCAAAAGAAACCTTGACGAGTGGATGGGAAACAGAAAGTTTACCTCGGGGGATCACTTCAATGGCTATGCTGGACAGAGGCACAGGGAACTAATCTAAGGGGGCAGCGAAAGCCAACACATTCTGGCTAGTCTTATAAATGCCTTCGGCAGATAGCCTAGTACCCACCTATGAACCTAAGTAAAATGGACATCAGAAATACTGATGCATTTATTTTATTTTTTTGCTTTCTTTGTTCTCACTGTCTGTCGAATACCAGTCACCCTCCAGGTCAATCAGACCATTTGTTCCTCATCATTAAGGTGAGGGTCGACCAAGAGGGACCACTATTCAGACAATTTTGGTTATTTTTTTTTAAGTTTTAGTCTCTGCACACACCCAGCAAAGCACCACTGAAGCAATGTGGAATGGGCTGAATGTTGAGGACATCCCCTCACTTCTACAAGTGATGTCCCTTTCAAATAGCCCTGCTCCTTCTCATCAAGCACAAGTAATTGTTTCTCTTGTCTCCACCAGGGAAACCATACCATTCAGTGTGTCTCCTCGGGTGCATACAAGTCTCCCCCACACTGGTAGAGATGAGCAGGCCATGTCCTTTCCTTCCTCCCTCTTCCTGCCTGGCTGGTTGAATGGTGAGGCCAATAATCAACCCCTGGTTACCTAAGTCACAGTCAAGACTTCATCCCTTCAGACTGTCATCTAAAATATTATTCTGTAATGTGCAATTAATTCCTTTAGAATGCATCACCTCTTGAACTTCACTACAAATAGTATTTTAGACAGTAGCATGCATTTTGTATAGACTTCTTCTGTAATCTAAACTATGTCTACTGTGCTGTTTTGTATCAATACCTTTTTATAAAATTTATTTTTAACTGTCATACTAGTAGTGGCTGAAAATAGGCCAATGTGATCCAATCTTTGTACTTGCTAAATAAAATAAAATAAAACAACAAAACTATGACTCTGCTTAATAAAAAGGTATTGGAAAATTGTACTCTAGCATTGAGAAAGTATACAAGGATACAAGTGTTACACTATGCTAGCAAACAGAAAAGGAAAAAAAACAGAAGTGATGGCTATCAGTTCACTGCAGTAAGAACTGTCTGCTGATTCTGACCCCACAAAGAGATACCTAATCTCAGGATGACTCAACAGCAACTGACAGTAAGCACTCTGTTCAAGAACAGGGAGGAAACCATGGGTCTAGATCATATATTCGCAATTCCAAAATATTGAACACCATATGTTCAAACTTGGAATTTTGAATATTGATAACCTCGCTCAGAATAGTGAATTTTTTCCCAGGGAAAAAATTTGCTGTTCCGAGAAACATACACACAACACAAGCACACCAAAATAAATAAACCACACACATACAGCTAACAAAACCCAACCCCACACTAAACAATACATACATTACTAACTATCCACTTACCTTAACCCACACCCTAACCCTAAGGTCCATAACTATCGCACACATACCCTTTGAAACTATACACAAACAAAGCAATTAATACACACACATATACAGTTAACATAACCCAACCCTATACTACACCATACATACATTACTAACTATCCACTTACCTTAACCCGCACCCTAACCCTAAGGTCTGTAACTCTCGCACCACAGTGGAGGAAATAGCGAAGCCACGGAATGGCTCACCGAAATCTTGCCCTAGGTAAGATTTCAATGTTCTAGGGCTTCACTATTTTCACCATTCAATGTTGTGGGTTTGATGTTTTTACGTTCAACGTTTTACTTCAAAGTTTTTATATACACCCGGAAACCATAGTTATTTGATAAATTCTCTAAAGTAGATGTCTGAACAAGGGGAGCAGTGGAACAAGAAGTTATGTACTCACCATAACGTTCGATGTATGTAGTCAATCTCGCCTCACATTCTTACCCGTGGGTTCAGAGCCAAATATCGGCTCCGACTCGGCCGATTTTTACTAGCTCAAAGTCTCTCATTGGCTGGGCTAAGAGGGTATCCCATGGTGCACTGCTCCATATCCCCAGATCTAGTTTGCTGCAAAACAACATATGTACTTCATACACACCTCACATCCATATAAACAATCACTAATCAAAAGGACTCTGCAGGTGACAACCTATCCTCCAAATCCTCCATGCAGGGGGAAGCTGGGAGGGTAAGTAAGAATGTGAGGTGAGATGGACTACATACATCAAACGTTATGGTGAGTACATAACTTCTTGATGTTACGTAGTCCTATCTTGCCTACATTCTTACCAGTGGGACAGCGTCCCTAGCACCTACATCCTGGGTGGCTCATAGGCAAATACTCCTGAGAACTGTGGAGCCGAAGGAAGATCTGCCCTTGGAGACCACGTCCAATTTGTAATGAGAAACAAAGGTGCGAGGAGAATCCCAAGTAGCTGCAGCACATATATCATCCATTGACAATCTAGCTTGATAGGCTGTGGATGTGGAAACAGCCCGCGTAGAATGTCCCTTGACTGGAAATGGCAAATTTTTACCTCCTACCTGATAGATGAAGTGTAATTATGTACATCCAATTGGTGAAATCTAAATTCTGCCTTGTTAGAAAAGTGGGGGAAGAACACCGGCAGCTGAATGGACTGATTCATGTTAGACACGGAAGCCACTTTAGGAAGGAACGATGGGTTTGGCCTAAGTGAGACCCTATCTTTGTGGAAGATCAAATATGGGGGTTTGATGGAGAGGGCTTGAATTACCGAGACCCGCCGTAAGTGATTGCTATTAAGAATGCTGTTTTCCATGTTCAGAATTTTAATTCACAGGTAGCTGCAGGTTCAAATGGTGGTAGAGTAAGGGCTTGAAGAACAAAATTGAGATCCCAGGGCATGACGCGTTCAGACACTGGTTGACAAAGCAACAGGGTACCTTTAAGGAATGCTTTGCATAGTCTGTGAGACATAAGACTAGGTTCATTCACTACGTGGAAATTAGATATCGCCGCCAGCTGAACTTTGATGGTGCCTGATGCGGACCCCAGATAGAACAGCAAAGACAAGAACTCCAGAACTGAATCTATTGGAGCTGTGTAAGGATCGATACCTCTAGTATGAGCCCAGATGGAGAACCTTTTCCATTTGCAAGAGTAAATATTTCTAGTGGATGGCTTATGGGAGGACGACAATATATGGATCACTTCTAGTGAAAAATTATGACGTCTGACTAGCGATGGAAGTGGAGTAGCCAGGCTGTCAACTGGAGTGTCCTCAGAGAGGGGTGGAACTGTCCCGACATGTGTATCAGTAAATCTGGTAGAGGGTCCAGAATCCAATGAGTGTCCACAACATATGGTTGAAGAAAGGGGAACCATACTTGACAAGGCCAGTGTGGGGCAATTAGAATCATTCTGCTTCCCAAGAATTGCACTTTCTGAATCACCCTTGAGAGAAGGGGAAACGGAGGGAAAGCATAAAGCACACCGGAGGGCCAATCGTGAACCAGAGCATCCCTGGGTGATTCCCCCTGTGGGGGGATCAGCGTGAAGTAGTTGCTGCGTTTCACATTGAGAGGGCTGGCAAAAAGGTTGGCTGACCCCATCTGCTGAAGATTCGCTCTGCACCCAGGCGATTCAGGGATCACTCGTAAGGCATAAGTATTGCTCTGCTTAGCCTGTCCGCTATTACACTGGACTTCCCCGGAATGTGCGTTGCCACTAGAAACCATTGGGAAGCTGTTGCCCAATGCCACACTCGCATAGCCTCTCTGCATAGGCGGTAAGACCGGGAATTGCGGGGGCCCCCTCTGCCTTTCGGGCGATGTCTCCCTGAGTAACCACCTCCACCCCTGCCTCTGGAGGGAGGTTCACCTTGTGCGGCAGGAAAAAACCTCTGTGATTTCTTGAACCACATCTCTCCCCCCCCCCCCCCGCTGGGTCTTGGGATAAGATCTAGAAGGAAGGGAAAAATGGACCCCTACAGCAGACAGGGTCTTGACCTCTTGCTCGCACCTGGTAAGGGTGTCTTTCACTTTGGTCCCAAACAAGGAGGAACCGTCAAATGGGGAGTCAGTGAAGGAAGACTTTAAGGCCTCCGCAAAGTGACACAGGCGCAGCCAGGCTTGCCTTCTAAGGGCGACCCCTGAGCTCGCTGCCCTACTTGCTCCCTCGGCCGCATACGAGATGAGCCGCATGGACGAGTTAGCGATGGAGTTGAGAGTAGAAACCTGTGCATTAACCATCTGAGCCACTGCCTCAGGTATGTTACCCGCAAGAGTATCTCCCAATTCTTCTATGAGATAAATAATTCAGCGACCATAAAGTGAAGGTAGCTGAAGATAGGGTATGCTGCCCGTACCGGTCCATGGTCCTAGACTCTTTGTTAGGAGGATGTACCGATGAGGAAGACTCTGCAACTTCCTTCTGGGTGGCTGCCGCCACCACCATGGCATCTACCGGGACTCCTTTTGACAGAAACTCTTTTCCCTGGGGTGCGGACAGGAATTTGTTGGGACACCTGGGCACGGGCTCCACAGAATCAGGGTTTTCCCACACTCTTCGACAAATGAGGTCAAGAAGTTAGTCGAAGGGTGGAGACACCCAGGAGGCGGAAGGTTGAGCGCTAAAAGCCTTAAGGAATACTGACTCCTCCTTGGAAGGAGTTTTGGAAGGCCAGTCTCCTCTTTGTTTCAGTATCTCCAGAATATAGGAAAAGGAAACATCATCAGAGGAAGACTTGGGGGACCCTTCCGATTCCTCGAGGTCAGTATCGGAGGTGAGAGACTCATCCTGGGAGTCTATGTGCTTCCTCTTGCACAATTTCTTTCTAGGAGGCTCCTCAGGCACGGACTCTGGGAGACCCTCAGAAAGTTGGGGACCACTCATGGGGGTATCCTTAGGGCCTGGCGCTCTACTGTCCATGGACAGGTGAGTGTCAGAGGCTCTCGCCGGGGTGGTGGGGGATGGAATGAACGACCCGGGTGATGTAGCTGACGATCTTGCCAGCGCGCTCCGCATGGCCTATAAGGCAGGTCCCCCCTGAGTCCGAGGACCGACCAGCCTCTGAGGCCACGACCGGGGTCCCCCGAGCCGATGCACCAAGTGGGAAACTCGGAAAAGACAGCTGTCCCAAAGTATCCCCCTCGGGCCCGACCAAACAGACCAGAGTCTCGAACCCTGTGGACGGAACCGACATGGTCGGAGCCGAGGTCGGCACCGATAGACCCAAAGGGGGTATCAGAGCCAGCGCAGGAACATCACTTGGAATGGAGCATACTGGCTCTGACGACAAGGATGTGCTCGGAGGAGGAATCATCGAAACGGCCATAGGAACTGGCTCCGGAGCCGAGTGGGTCAGAGCCGAGAATAATTTGGCCAACACCAGCGACTGCAGGAGCCTCTGCACTACCCTATCAACATCCAAATCAGAAAGCCTGGAGGATTTGGAGGAGAGCGATGGAGACTGGGATCTCTTGTCTGGTGAACCATGCTTCATACTGGGTGACCGGCTCCGAATGGGTTCAAGAATAATAGGAGCTGACGCCGATTCAGTTAATACTGATACCTCCTGCGGCCCCAAGGACAGTGGAGCCGAGGAGGTAGAGTCCAAAACAGAAATCTTCTCCGGAGGCTCCGAAGTGGCAGATGGAGCCAGAGACCTTTTCTTAGACTTGGAAGCTTTAGACTTTGACTGAGTACTAGAGGCCGAATCTATAGCTTCCTGAAATGACAGTTTCAGAAGTCCCTTTAATATCAGTTTATTTTTTCTTTCCTGGAGCACCCTAGGACTGAACGCGTGGCAAAAGCTACACGCCTCCTGTAAATGGATGGCTCCGAGGCAGTAGACACACACAGAGTGTCCATCCGTGATGGACATTTTATATCCACATTTGGAACATTTCTTAAAAGCCAGAAGGCTTATGCTCCTTCTGATCCTTGGACATTTTAAAATTAACGCTAGTGAAACACCTAGATGCAACTTACAAAAAGGGCGGGAAAAACCACACAATTTAGAACACCAGAAAAACCGTACGAAGCACACTCTGAGAACCTCTAACTGAAATGGTTCACACACAATTTAGACACACCAGAAAAACAGTACTAGACACACACTAAGAACCTCTAACTGAAACGGTTCTTCTAGGGATTACACAGGAAAAAAAACACAATGACCAAAGGTTTATCCAACAACAGAGGGGAGGGACTAGGTCCTCTAACTAAAATGGGCCAAGCCCGTTGGAACAGTCAGGGATACCAAAAAACAAGTATCACACTCAAGCACTGAAATCACACACACACCTTTAGCGATCAGCAACAAGAATAGCTATTAAAATAGCTTTTGGGTCTGAACTAACAAATTTCTCAAAGAGAAATAGCAAAAAAGAAGGTACTTAGCCACAGCCAAGTGAGACCACATCCGAGCTACAAAAGCGGCAAACGAGATCTGGGGATACGGAGCAGTGCACCATGGGATACCCTCTTAGCCCAGTCAATGAGAGACTTTGAGCTAGTAAAAATCGGCCGAGTCGGAGCAAACCCACCGGTAAGAATGTAGGCGAGATAGGACTACATAACATCAGTACAATTAATCACAGATGGGAATTCAGCCACAGGTGTTCATCTGGCCATCTAGCTTGACCTCCTAAGCGTTTGGTATCTCCAGAGAGGACTGTCTCCTTTCCTTTCCATAAAACAGTTGTCAGTAGGATGTCAGGCAGAATGGACAGAGTAGCCCATGCTATCTTCAGCTCTTTTATACATAGAAAGGACAGGCATCTTTCAAACAAGTGAACGTGACAGTGTGGGTCTGTAGACAGAAAGATGGACAGGCCCACCAGCAAGCAATGATGATGCCCTAGTAAGACTTTGATAAAAACAAGGAAGAGGTATTTCCCAAAACTACAGTTTTGTACCTACCATAAATGTAGATGTTCGTGTGTTCACCCTGCTGCAGTCATCACACTTGGGTTATCCTGTCATCAGGTGGTCCCACAGTAGGCTGGATTTCCAAAGACTTGGTCCGACGTCGGTTGCTGTCGCCTCATCCCTGACGTCAGTGTGCCAGGGGTACATATATTGCAACCAACGCCATTTTCTTCAGTTTTTCTTGCCCCAGATGTCAGGTGCCCCCAAAAAGGTGATTCAAATTAGTACCAAATGGTGTGAACACTGTACAAACATAAAATCCCTTCAGCTATAAGCAAATACATCAGTAAGGCATAGCAGAGATTTAGCCAGTAGATCAGAGGGGTTGGAGGGAGGGTAACCTGGACTGCAGCAGGGTGAACACTCGAACATCTACATTTATGGTAGGTACAAAACTGTACTATGTTCATCGTGTTACCCTGCTGCAGTAATCACACTTGGGTTGATTCCCAAAGCTAAGGTAGGGTGGAGGTATTATAGAGGGTTAGTGGAGGCAATGAGGCCCTGCAGAACTGCAGTGGCGAAGCCCGCCCTGGACTTAGAATAAAGAGGTAAATGATAGTGTTTGGTGAAGGTGTGTACAGAACTCCAAGTTACAGCTTCTAAAATATCCTTGGTAGGAACCTCCCTGAGAAAGGCTGTAGAGGTAGCTGTTGCCCTGGTAGAGTGGGATCTAATGGTAGGAGGAACTGGTTTCCCATGATGGGTATAACAGAACCGTATGCAATGGCCTATCCATTTAGAAATGGTTTGCTTGGATATGGCCCTCCCTTGAGAAGCTGTAGCATAGGATACAAAGAGCTGGTCAGTTTTTCTGAAAGCCTTAGTTTTATCCAAGTAGTAACGAAGCTGCCTGTGAATGTCAAAGGAATGCAGGAGTCTCTCACCTTTGTTCTGTGGATTAGGGAAGAAAGTGGGTAGGTGGATGGTTTGATTTAAAGCTACACTGGAAACCACCTTAGGCATGAAGGAAGGATTAGTTCGTAGAGAAACTCTGTCTTGATGAAAAATGAGGAAAGGTTCCACTGCCATAAGTGCCTGTAATTCTGAGACTCTCCTAGCAGAAGTTATTGCCAGGAGCAGGGCAGTCTTCCAAGATAGGAACTGAAAGTCTGCAGAGAAAGCTGGTTCAAAGGGAGGTAGCGTTAGTTTTTCCAGAACAAAGTTGAGGTCCCATGTTGGTGTAGGAGCTCTTCTAGGTGGTCTAATGTTCTTTGCCCCTCTGAGGAACTGCCTTAGAAGAGGATTTGAAAATAAAGGTGGATTCGTGTCGTAGTGAGCTGAAATAGCTGAAGCATGGATTTTAATTGAGGAGAAGGAAAGTCCTTTGTGCTACATCTCAGCTAAATACTGCAGAATGTGAGGCATATGAGGCTGAGTTGTGTCTTGGCCTTTAGCTTGGTTCCAAGCAGAAAATCTTTTCCATTTGTCCGAGTAAGCCTTCCTGGTGCTTGGCCTCCTGGTTTCCAGAATAACATCCAGGACTGCTTGTGAAAGAGGGGCTGGTTGGATGCTTAATTTATTTGCCATGCAGCCAGGTTTAAGGTTTTGAGCTGGCTGTGTAGAATCTGTTTGTTTTGCTGCGTGAGCAAATGAGGTATTTGAGGCAATATCCATGGTGGGCTGTTAGCCATATTCTTCAATAGCGGGTACCAGTGCTGGCGTGGCCAGTCTGGGGCTATGAGAATCAGTCGAGATTTCTCCTTTTTGACCTTCAAAAGAACCTTTGTGAGAAGAGGTAATGGAGGAAAGGCATATGCTGTCAGGTTTTTCCAACTGAAGGAGAGACCGTCCACTTTCCAAGCTTGATAGTGGAATGTCCTTGTACAAAATTTTGTCAGTTGGTAGTTTTGAGGACTGGCAAACAGATCTATATTTGGAAGGCCCCATTTTTGAGTTATCATTGTAAATATTTGTGGGTCTAGTTTCCACTCGTGGGGATCTTTGATGTTTCTGCTTAGGTCGTCTGCCAATGTGTTTTTCTGTCCTGGCAGGAATTGAGCTTGTAACTGGACTTGGTAGGCCAGAGCTGTGTTCCATAAGATTATTGCTTGCCTGCAAAGAGGGTAGGAATGTGTGCCCCCTTGTTTGTTTATGTACCACATTACTGTGGTGCTGTCCGTCTTTATTGCAAGTTGTCCTGGCTGTAGTAGATCCTTGAAGGCTGTCAGAGCTTTCTGTACAGCTAGCATCTCTTTTTGATTTATGTGCAGTTTTCTTTGTTCTGCAGTCCATAGGCCTTGAATGCATTGCCCGGCCATGTGTGCCCCCCAGGCATAGTCTGAAGCATCTGTTGTGATAGTTTGCCAGGTTGGGGGCAAGGTGAAAGGCTGACCCTTGTTGAGGTGACATGCCTGTGCCCATCATAGAAATTCCTGTTGAAGGCAGGGAATGAGAGATATCACTGTGTCCAAGCTGTGGCTGTGTTGAGACCATACGTACCACTGTAATTTCCTCATATGCAATTTTGCAAATGGTATTATCAGAATGTAAGATGCCATGAAGCCCAAAGCCTGCAGAATTTTTCTTGCAGTTAATTGGGTCTTTGTTGCCATTGTCTTGAAATATTGAGTCAGTTGTAGTTGCTTGTCTGGTGTAAGATAAGCCTTCTGGGCCATTGTGTCCAAGCTGGCACCCAGGAATGTCATTTTTTGTGAGGGTACTAGTTTTGACTTCTTTTCGTTTACTGTGTACCCCAGACAATTTAGTAGATGCTTCACAAAAAACAGATGATGTAAGAGCATGTCTTTTCTTTCTGCTTGGATGAGGCAGTCGTCCAGGTATGGATATATTTTAATTCCTCTTTGTCTGCAGTATGCAATTACTGGTGCCAGGCATTTTGTGAAAACTCTGGGCGCAGTAGATAAGCCAAAGGGCAGTGCAGAGAATTGATAATGGGTTGAACCTGCAATGAAATGGAGGTATCTTCTGCAACTTTGGTTGATGGGGACATGCAGGTATGCCTCCTTGAGGTCCAACGTTAACAGCCATGCTTCCTTGCCCAACATGGGAAGTAGCTGCTGTAGTGTTAGCATCTTGAATTTGGGAACTTGTAAGTGTTTAGAATTGAAAGGTCCAGAATTGGTCTCCAAGCATTGTCCTTTCTGGGTACTAGAAAGAGCCTTGAGTAAAATCCTTGACCTTGCTCTTGAGTTGGCACCCGCTGAATGGCTCTCTCATGGCCATGAGAGCTGTAATTTGTGTTTGAGCCTCTGCCCTTTGAATTTGTGGCAGGTTTGGCATTTCTCTTTTCATTGGCAAGGTGTGAAAGTGGAATCTGTATCCTCGCAAAATTATGTCTAGGACCCATTTGTTCTTTGTGACCATGTGCCAGTTGTCTGCAAAAAGTGCTAGTTTTCCCCCCAAGGTGCTGACAAAAGAGCTTTGTTTGGCCAGCTGAGGTGCAAGTCATTCTGGTGGGTTGAGACCTGTCTTCTCCTCCCTTCTGGGTTGGAGTGCCCCATTGGCGAGGTTTATACTGGGCTTGTGGTTGTCCTCTACCCCTTGGGCACCTGTATTTACCCCTTTGAGGTCTGTCAGTGGCTGGAAAGGACCAATTTTTTGTTGGCCAGTTTCTGCTGAAGTGAGGGGGTTGTACTTGTAGGAAATCTTTGATTGTCTGCATTGATTTTGCCTTATCTTCCATTTTCTTTAAAACTTCTTCTGCTTTAACTCCAAAAAGAACATCCTGCTGTAAAGGAGCATCTAGTAGTTTTGCTTTAACATGATCAGGCAGACTTTGTTCCTTTAACCAGGCATGCCTACGTATAACTGATCCAGTGACAGCTGCTCTGCAGGAGGCCTCTAAAGAATCAAACTCACATTGTAAGGTATGTTTGCCCACCTGCTCGGTGGCATGCAACAAGTCCTGTACTTCTTTCAATTCAGATTGTTGAGGGAGGGAGGTTATCTTTTGTTTTAACTGAGAGATCAGAAATTGCTGATACTTAAGCATATGAAACTGACAATTTAGTGCTCTCATAGCTAATGTGGCTGAGGTGTAAACCTTTTTCCCCCACCTGTCTAGTGCTCTTGAATCCCTTTCAGAAGGTACTGGGTTTTTAGCCATGGAAGCCTTAGCCCCCTTGGGACCCTGGGAGATAGTCTCTGGGTCAGCTACTGGGCTTTTGTAAAGAAATTTGTGGGAATCAGGTACTCTGTAGTATCTGTCAGGCTTGGCTGGAGCAGGAGGTAGAGAGTCTGGGTTGAAACTGGATTCTAAATAGACATCATCCACAATGTCCAAAACCGGAGGGATGGCTAGAGGTCTGTGTTGGGGGAGTAAAAGAAACTCTCTGAGCCTTTTCTTGGAATCAGAGTAATCCTGACCTTCCCAGTGAAAATGTTCCCTCATAGTGTGTAAAGTTTCCCCAAAAGAGTAGTCTTCAGGAGGGGAAGCTGAGGGAATAGAGTCCTCAGCATCAGAATCTTCATAAGGAGAGAAGGAGTAGTCTTGGTCCTCAGAGGAATCCGAAGAAATAGACAGTTGCTCAGAGGAAGCAGAATCTTCCTCTTGTCTAGGCCTTTTGTCAGGAGGAGGCTGAGAACCCCTGATAAGAGAAATCAAATCTTCAGCCATTTTGAGCATCTGTTTCTTGGGCATAGGGCCTTGAACAGGAGACTGAAGTGTAGTCTTTTTTGATTTAGAAGGAGTCTTCGACTTAGAAAACGTTTTGACTGTAAGAGTCGTCGGTCTGAAAACGCCTTCAGAAACCGATGGCGTTTCAGAAGCACTGACGTCCTTGGAAGGTAAATCGTCGGAAGGGCCTGAAGTAAAAGGCTGCGTCGGCCTAGTACATTCTGCCAAAATATCCGTAGCGGTCTCGGGTTCCAGGACTGCGGTACTCAGGGGCTGTGTCGGAGCCTCACTGATAACCGGAGAACCGGAGACCGGATCAACCGAGGCCTCGGAATCGGGTTTAGGCATGGGCTGTCGGTCCTTGTCCCTGCGCTTTTTGTGCACGCCGGTAGTCGGAAGCTCCGACGGCATGTTATAGTTAAATTTTCTACCAAAATAGTGTCGTGCGAAATCAAATCGTCTTTTAATAGTATGCTTATTAAATCTAGCACAAAAACGACAAGAAGTGACATCGTGATCAGGGCCTAGGCAAGGTATACAATAAGAATGAAAATCCTTATGAGGTATTTGCTTCCCACAAGAAATACAATTGTTAACTTTTTCTGACATCGGTCTGAGGCAAGAAAAGTTTCCCCAACGGGGTACTTAGCTTTATAGAAGACTTCGTTCTGAAATTCGAATTCGACAATCTCAGGAGTCGGCCGACCGGCACTTGCGAACTGCTTCTGCTTCGGGCACCGCGCGGCAAGAAAGACTGAAGAAAATGGCGTCGGTTGCAATATATGTACCCTGGCGCACTGACGTCAGGGATGAGGCGATAGCAACTGACGTCGGACCAAGACTTTGGAAATCCGTCCGACTGCGGGACCGCCTGATGACAGGATAACCCAAGTGTGATGACTGCAGCAGGGTAACACGATGAACATCATAGGGACTGTAAAAAAAGAAGGGAGATGGGTCTGTGGGATGAAAGCTTATAGTGCAGAGTTAATATCTGTATTTAAACATCTACTGCCACGGTGATTATATCACACAGCTGCATTATGATCACAGGCATGCCAGGGTGACTATATCACACAGCTGCATTATGATCACAGGCATACCAAGGTGACTATAACCCACATAACCCACAGCTGCATTATGACCACAGGCATGCCAAGGTGACTATATCCCACAGCTGCATTATGATCACAGGCATGCCAAGGTGACTATATCCCACAGCTGCATTATGATCACAGGCATGCCAAGGTGACTATATCCCACAGCTGCATTATGATCACAGGCATGCCAAGGTGACTATATCCCACAGCTGCATTATGATCACAGGCATCAATTTAGTTACAAATAACATTTTAGACAGTAGTATACAATTCATCATAGACTGGAAAAATATTGAAGCAGCTGTTACTCCACCTGCTTGCTTATGCATTAGATAATTATGCTACCTGTTTCTGATTATGCCTGGCACCCTGGTACTACTGAAGTTCAAATCACTGTCAGCATTTCCATGGCACCAATGCCCTGCTGAAAGTCTGAAAGTTAGATCACTGTCAATATTTCCTTAATGTTTATATGTTTCGATTTTTTTCTTGTGGGTCTACCTTCCTTGAACCTTGAGTGAAGCTGTATGTGACCCACAAGCCCCCTGAGATGCATCAATCAGAGCTTGGATTCCATGAGTCACAGCAAAGGGCATTCCTGGAAGCCAAAGAACTTGCTATGCTCAACACTTGATTTCTTTCTGAATGGCTGAATTAATGGACATCATCTGGTCCTGAAAAGCTCAGGTGTTTTTGCCATGGGTTCATCAAATGCCACTGAATTTTTCTGAAATGTAAGTTGCCAAGGGAACCAAAATAACTGAAACCAAAATGTAATTCAGAGCTCTTCATATCTTCCCAGATGTAATGTTTTTTCTAATAGTCTTGAAAAAAAAGTACTGAAGACTGTAGTGGTCTTCTCCAGAGAAAGGAAGATCTTCTGTGGTTTTTTTTTGATTCCGTACAGGACCTCTCCAGATGGCTCCTCTATCATCATCGAAACAGCTCAAACTATGTGTGGATAGAAGCCAGGCATTCCTTGGCTAGGCAACAGCTTTGCAGCTCATCCTCTTTTTTTTTTTTTTTTTTTTTTTACCTAGGTAGCACTATCAGCCCATCCATTCCTCCAGTGGCAAGAGTCTGGTGTAGGGAGTGGGTCAACTTACTGGTTCTGTGGGGAGGCCTACCCACTCCCTTAGTGATACATCCCCTTGGCAGCTCCTTGAATTATGTGTAGACTTGGAGAAAGCATATGACAGGGTGCCTAGACAGGAGTTGTGGTATTGTATGAGGAAGTCGGGAGTGTCAGAGAAGTATTGGTACAGGATATGTACGAGGGTAGTGCGACAGTGGTGAGGTCTGCGGTGGGAGTGATAGATGCGTTTAAGGTGGAGGTGGGATTACATCAAGCCCTTTCTTATTTGCAATGGTGATGGACAGGTTGACAGACGAGATCAGACAGGAGTTCCCGTGGACTATGATGTTTGCAGATGACATTGTGATCTGTAATGAGAGTAGGAAACAGGTGGAGGAGACCCTGAAGAGATGGAGATATGCTCTAGAGAGAAGAGGAATGAAGGACAGCAGGACTAAGACAGAATATATGTGTGTGAAAGAGGGAGGATAGAGGAATGGTGAGGCTGCAAGGAGTAGAGGTGGTGAAGGTGGATTAGTTTAAATACTTGGGATCAATAGTTCAGAGTAATGGTGAGTGTGGAAGAGAGGTGAAGAAGAGAGTACAGGCAGGATGGAGTGGGTGGAGAAGAGTGTCAAGAGTGATTTGTGACAGACGAGTACCAGTAAGAGTGAAAGGGAAGGTCTACAAGAGGGTAGTGATACCAGCTATGTTATATGGGTTGGAGACAGTGGCAATGACAAAAAGGCAGGAGTTAGAGCTGGATGTGGCAGAGTTAAAGATGTTAAGATTTGCACTGGGTGTGACGAGGATGGACAGGATTTGGAATAAGTATATTAGAGGGTCAGCCCAGGTTGGAAGGTTTGGAGACAAAGCCAGAGAGACAAGATTACGTTGGTTTGGACATGTGCTGAAGAGGGATGCTGAGTATATTGGGAAAAAGATGCTAAGGATGAAGCTACTAGGTAACAGGAAAAGAGGAAGGCCTAAGATAAGGTTTATGGATGTGGTGAGAGAGGACATGCAGGTGGTTGGTGTGACACAGCAAGATACAGAGGACAGGAAGAAATGGAAAGAGATGATCCACTGTGGCAACCCCTAATGGGAACAGCCGAAAGAAGATGATGATGACTCACATACTCCCTAAGATCATGCTTCATGGGTATAACACCTAATGTTCTCACTAGGTCTCTCCTAAGTGTCAAGCCTGAATTGTCTCTGCCCTCCACAGAAGCAGCAGCCACCCAACTCCCTCCTCCATGGCCAACACCTACAGGCACCCAAGTTACTGCCCAATTTTGGGTTGCCTAAATGACAGTCAGGTCTTTTACTTCCTATGCCATGGAGCTAGCTGACCTTATTTGTTATGTCTAACACTTCCTCCAGGAAAGGTTTGTTACTGGTTGAAGACAGACTTGACTTCAGAAACTGACAAAGATGCTCAGGCTGGTTAGACAGGAAATTGTCTTATTTATTGCCTTTGTCAGTCTTTTTGGAAAGGGTCTGTACCAGTAAATCGCATCGGTAAGCAATACACACACACACACACACACACACACATATATATATATATATATATATATATATATATATATATATCACATACTCTGAGGTGGTCAAAGACTAAAGCTAAAATTTGAGGAATACTCTTGGAGCAGTTGAGAAACCAAAAGACAAGTAGGTTAACTGCAAGTGTGGGATCCTGATAGGAATCTTGGGATTTTTCTGTGGTCCTGACAATGGGAATTTGGAAGTGGACATCCTTCATGGCCAGTGTGATCATCAGTTTTTTCAACAAAAGAGGGACAGGGAATTAAGACAGAAAATTCTCACATTTATTACTAGAAATGTGTTTAGTTATGAAAAGATCAAGGTGGGGCCACCAAGCTTTCTCCATTCTTGAAACCAGGAAAAGTATGGAATAAAATCCTGTTCCTTCATCTTCTAATTGAATGTTTTCTATGACAGCTCATGCCCACAGTTATTTTAGCACTATGCCTACTAATGGCACCCAATCTGGAGATATCTGGGGTATTCCAATAAAAGTTGAGAAATGTTTGAACTACATTTTGTATCCTGGCACATCCATTTCCTTCATCTACATTTGAACATTTGGGTCAAGGTGAAACATTGCTGTTTAAAAAGGGCTAGTGTTTTCCTTCTAGTAGATGGAGAGGAATTGGGGATGGGAGAGTTTGGGAATGGGGAGAAGGGGTTACACAGTCAGAACTGGGAGAATTGTTCTGAAGGGTAGGGAACCCACTGACCTTTCCTCTGTCTTGCTCATTATGTCTTCTGGCACAAGCTGAATCCTAAGCCAGGACTGCCTCTGAACGCATGTGTCAGAGGCAGCTGCCCTTGCAGATATACCAAATCCACATTTAATAGAGTGTTTTATTACTTATAGCAACTTCTAAATCAACTTAGACAGACTTTGCCTTAAAGATGCATCTGTAACGGATTCTGCCATTTTATCTATTCACTTCAAAATGTCTCCCTGCAACTGCATTCCGTGCATCTAGTAACTGATGTTCCTGGCACTAAATGGCTGATGTACAAAACATTTCAGCCAAACATATCTACCACCATCACTTCTTTCTTGCTAAGGAAGGTACCAAGTGAAGGGGACAAGATGGATCACCTAATGGTACACAGGAAACTAACACCAGGGTCAACAATATGATTTGTGTAAAGATACGTTGCCTGGTCATCCACCAGGTATAATTTACTTGTTTTTTGGGAGCTATATGTTGGGAAACCAGTTCCACAGAGTCAGTTTCCAAGGCAAGCTTGAATAATGAAGTGGGACAGCTGATGGCTTAGGTTCATCTGTACCTAGCAACTCATAGTACCTTTTGGAAAATCAGGCTGCTATTTTGAGCCCCTGTGCAAGGTTCCCACATCAGACTGAGTGTTTCACCAAACAAGACATCATCTGGAGGACAGGCCAAAAAGAAGGACACTTACTGATCTGCATTGTACCCAAGATAAATACATCCGTGTAAAATATGCCAAGTTCTTGTTCTGCTTTTCATTGATCTTCTGTCTGGATAAGAGGCCCACCGAAGGGACTCACTCTCTCTCCCTCTCTTGGCTGGAGGTAAAGTATCAGAAGTGTAATGCTCCTAAGTAGTGACAGAAGGGGCATCAACCCTTTGCTAGGCCATCATGTATTCCATTTGCCTCAGAAAAAAAGCCATGGTAGTCATCTGCAAGGACAGACATCCCTGGGGTGAAAGCCTGTTCTGCCAAACAGTATATTGTAGGCTCCTAAAGGATAACTGTTTGCTTAGACCCATAATTTACTGGTTGATTTGCTGCAGCAGATTCTTGCATAAAAATAGAAAGAAGGTCTGGTGGGGAATAGCCACTGCCACACTCTGGCTAACAGTGGATGCTAAGGAATTGGCATTCATCTGCTATACAGCACTAAAATCTGGTACGTCTGTCAAGACTCAGGGTCCTACACTGCTGCCACTCTCTGGATGGGCATCAACAGTCGAGAGTTCAAAAGCACTAGGCACAGAATCAGGAGACTTACTAAAGGGCGACTCAGTACAGCCAGGACTCTCAGAGCCTTTGCAGGATTGCCAAGTTCTCTAAGACCTCATTAAGTCTTCCTACTTCTTTAAATATTAATTTTTCGTGCTGTTCCATTTTTATAAGGCATATGGGTTTATTTTAAGCCCAGTTGCAAAAGTCATAAACATTGATAACATCAAAGGAGTGGACAACCCTCACTTCAAAGCCAGGAGCTTCTTGTGCTCCAGAAACATTTTCAGGGTTTTCACCCTACTTTTAAGAGTTTCTCTTTACATGTCAAAATATGTTGATTTTCTCTCAATGCAGTTTAGACACTGAAGGTGGAGATAATTTTGTGGGATTTATTGACCACGGACACATTTGTTAGTGATTTCTTTTTTGCAGAGCTGTCATAAACCTTAGAAGACATCCATGGCTAGTGATGATTCCTCTTAGCTGATAACCATTGTCAAAACAAGAAACCATAGCAGAGTTATAAGATGTCTAGGATTACAGGGCTCTGGAGAGGTCCGCAGCAGCTACCATCAATGCAAGTGAAATATCTGTGGGACTGACTGCATTCTAAATTCCTTAATTTAACTGCTTTTATCCCACAGCAAACTGCAGAAATGCTCTACATTCCCTCATTTTAATTTATTTATCCTTTGTTGACTGGCTTAGTCCCTCAAGACTATTGGCCTCTTTTTAGGGGAGAACCAAGGTGGTATTTCTACGACTATAGGAAATTTGGCCATGACATCGGGGAGCTTCCCATACTGTTTTTGATACTTGCAATGGGATCTTTTAAATCCACCTGAGCTATCACCCACTCAAGCAGATGGGACCTTGACTTAACATCTCATCTGAAGGACGACACACACAGGAGTAACCCCCCCCCCCCCGTACTGCTGCACTGCAGTGTCAGCAATCCAGTCACCTGTACTACCTTGTTACATCAACAGGAAGCCAGCATACCTACCAAACACATCCAACAGTCTTATGGTAAGTGGGGAAGAATGGTTTTGCAAACTCCATTCTGGAAGCTGAAAATAAACATTAAAATGGATATGTTGACATGGTGACTTTAATAAAAATAACATGAAATATAAAGGAGCAAAGCTAGTCAAGTGAATTTTATGCATTTCGCTTACTGCCCATAGACTGCCCAAAGACACTTAAATCATTTATCAGTTTGACCTACTCCCCAAGAAAGCATAACCAAAGACATGCCCACTACCCACCTGATGGTTCTCTTTTGTAGTAAGAGTTTAGCATGTAACTTTAGCTCTGGGAAGACCAGCTGGTGAGAATGCTTAGGAGGGTGATCCACAGGTTTTGGAGGCCAGCTACGTATTAAATCTAAAATCCACTATTCTTATGCTAGGTTCCCTCATACTGGCAGAAACTTAAACATAATATCTCACACCTTGCTATCTGAGGCTACAGATCACAGTCCAATGAAGTCAGTAAGAGGCCGAGAAAGAAATGAACTTTTAAGAAAGAACATAAAGGCAACTTATTGGAAGGACAATGGCAACTTGCTGCTTGGCAGCTCTGCAATGATAATAGAAGGTGAAGGAATCAAACCCAGCACTATAGCATAAAGATTGTTAGCAGGACATTACATACCCTCAATCCTCTGTACTAAATTTCCAGGTTTCTATACGACACCAGTACAAAACTGTATTTTATAACAAAGTACAAACTGAAGATCAACAACAGACTTTTGAAGGTTTTTCTTCTTAGGCTATGAGTAAATGTACAGGTCAGTATTTTATAACTGGCTCCATCAGGTAGGGTTGCCAGATTTCTTTGTGGCTAAAACCGGACTAAGGTCACGCCCCTTGCATCACCCATAACTCCACCCACCCCACCCCCTCTCCCACACATGCCCCACCCCTTTGTGACATCACAGTGACATCAGATTATGGGAACACCCACTTTCTGTTCTGGATGTCAGTTAGTTGATTTACTATGCTTTTCTGTAAAAAAGCATAGTAAATCAGCCAATTTAACACACTGACAGTCTGTTTCCTTTTGTAAAACAGAATACTGGACTTTGTACAGTGTTTTCCTGACTACCAGAGACTTGCAGCCTCCCAACTCCAAGGTCACCTACAGAAGTTCTGTAGGTGGCCTTGGAGTTGGGGGGCTGGGGCAAAAGGACAGTGGTATGCTTGTATCCCTGCATCCTTTTTTAAAGTAGATGGATGGGGGGCAATAAAATACACGACAAACCCCTCACATAAAGTAAAAGAGCAAACAACATTCTTCAGCGTTTGGGCTGATTACAAATTACTGTAGCAGAACACTAACCTGGTCACAACACCTCAACATGTACCGTTTCTCCGTATTTCAAGGTACAACAACGCTAGATTCAAAGCATCAAATAGTGTCTCCTAAGGACACATTTACAACAACAGGTGCACCGACGTGCCCCTCCCCCACAAACGGGAGTGCTATAAGTTTATAAAGTAAATGCTATTGCCTGGCTTCTGAGTGTTGTAATAAAATATGATCATATGTGAGATATGTCATTTGGCCAATTTACCAAACGTAAAATAATATTTAAATAACAAAACTTGAAAGGAAAACACATAAAAAGCCAGAGACTGAGACTGCAAACACTCAAGAGAAACAGGCTGTGCCTTTACAACAGACGAAGGCCGTTGTCCTGAATCTGGGACACTTGACTAAACGTAAGTAGGATTCGATAGTTCGGTGGTCACTCAAACATGTATACTATAGGTGCTAAATCCTTTATCGGTTGTGGTTTACTCAAAATGCGACGTTTTATACATTGTTGCCTATAACAAAAATGTGTAGTATCTAGCGGAATATAAACCAAGAACAGATATGTGCTTTACTAAACACCAGGAAGTCAAGAAGCCTAATTAAAGCAAATAAAGGATAATAGAAATAATATCTAATTTCAGCTATAATATCTACTTTCATTTGCCAGAAGGAAGCACAGAATGATTAAAATCAGCTACTTGATTTAGCTTTTCTCCTCTCTGCTCGTCTTGCCATCATCTTCCAGCTCAGCAGGAGCCAGAGTTGGCATCTTATAATTGCAAACCCAAGGATAAAAAGTACAGATCTTGAAATTATACAGATTCATAACTTCCCTTGCTCAACCCTATCTCCAGCACCATCTGTAGCCACAGCTGCCTCTGTGAATACTCCTGTGAAGCAAGCTGATCGCGTTCACTAAGCCAGCCTTTTGTCTTGCATTCTACAAAAAACTGATCAAACATTTACACACACAACTTCGCTATCCACCAAACCTCATTATGTTTTTTATTCCACCTATCAGCCAGATGTGTTTATGTGCTGGCATGCAGGAAACAGTGGTATGACCTTCTTGTTAGGGTTCTCATTCCCTGGTCAGAGGACACAAATACAGCTGATGGTGTTGAATCCGTTTGCAAAAAAGCGGCAGGTTGAGGTGATATTCCCTCCAAACGCAATCTAACATTGCAAGTCAGCTATTGCATTGCCTTACCTCCGCTGTTGGCTTCTGTGTGAATGTGCATCCTTGCTTCTTCTTGTTGGCAAGTTCCTTCGTAGCCCCTCAAACTTGAGTAGATGAACTCGGAGAGCTAAAGACGAGAACTCCGGTCTCTTTGTATTGCCTCTCAAAGACTGGGCATCCTTGCTGGCAGACTGGCGCTCTCTCCTTGAAAAGAACAGGAGAAAAGGAGTGAAAGAGGTTGATGGCAAAGCTCGTTTGGCTGACTGAGACGCGGGAGAGAGAGAAGGCTCAAGTCTTATCAAGGCTGAACTGAATTGCTCTGAGCTTGCCCACAGCAAAGCTTGCAAAGGCTGGCACACAAGTAAGTCAAGTCTGAAGCACATGCAAGCATTCAGATGAGATGCAAGGAAGTGGGTGGCTGGCTTGTCCTCTCCCTAATGGTAACCTCTATCGTGGTCGTCGTGGGCAATTCTGTCCACATAACTGCTGTTTCTGCTTTTAGTTCCTTAAGATCGTTATATTATGCACTACTGCTCAGGAGGTTGAGGAACATATATATCTTCTCTCTGCTCAGCTCCAGAGCTCTAGTATGCTGCCGGACAATGTCCTCTACCACCTGGCTGCTCTGCTGCCACATGGACATAGTTAGCCCCCTCTTCACGGTCACGGAACTGCTAGCTTAAAATTTGGCGCGAGTGAGTGAGTCTGACTGCAAATTAGAATTACTTCCTTCCACGGCCCACGCTGGTGTGGTGTTGTAAGCACGCATGATTCTCCTTAAAGGAGAAGACGGCGCTAATACCACCACAATCGCAATCAACGGTACCTGGCTACCTGCTGCAGCTGTAAAAGTGGGAGGTCGCTCGCTCACGGCACAAAAAACCGGACTTCATATGTCCGGTTTCGAATAATATTTGTAACCGGACAATTTGTAAAAAAAAACGGACAGTCCGGTCAAAAACCGGACAGCTGGCAACCCTACCATCAGGTGAAGGTGTGTTGTTGAAGAGAGCTGCTTCTGTTGGTTTTTCTTGTGATCCCAATGGAAGTAAAAAAGCTAGGAAAAGCTAAAATACAAATCTCAGGAGCCATATCTATTCTATCCTTAGTCTTTATTGGTCATCATGCAGCTTTGAAAGAATGGGAGGAGAAAGAATCAGAGTCCTGGATCCCCAGGGGAACAGTCCTAGCAAAACCTGCTCTGGACCTACAGAAGGAATCTTATTTGTAGTGCTTGGTAAAAGTGTTTACAGATGACCAAGTCACTGCCTGTAGTAATTTTATAGAGTGCACTCCATTCCAAAAAGTCAGAGCAGTAGCCAGAGCCCTGAAGAGTGGACCCTAACTTTGCCTGGAATAAATTTTCTGTTTTGACAGTGATTGTCACTGTTTCTTTCCTTCATAAGAAATAAACACTTTGTCAGAAATCCTGAAGGTTTTTGACCTGTAAATGCAGTGTCTGAGTTGCTTTTGAACATCCAGAGTGTATAAAATTCTTTCTCCTGCCTTTTTTTAGCTCTGGGAAGAAAACAGTAAAATGAATCACTTGACTCAATGTAAACTCTGAAACAATCTTGAGTATTAATGAAGGATTTGTTGTCGGTGCTACCCCATCTCTGCGAAAGATGAAATAGGGATGACTTAACGGCTTGTAACTCAGACACTCATTTTGCAGAAAAATGACATTGTTTTCCAAATAAAAACTTAAAATAGCCTCATAAGCAGGTTCAAATAAAGCAATGAAAGGTTTTCCAGTACAAAAAATAAGATCCCAAGGAGGAGCCTTCCAGGTGGAAGGATATGTAAAGACCCCTTTAAAAAACTGTTTCACCCGAGGTAGCACAGAAAGAAGGGGTGGGGTTCTAACGGCAGACAAGCAGAGATGGTTTAAAAGTGGATCTCGACAGAAGAGTAAGAAAAGTCAGAGGATAATCATTCACATGTATACTGCAGAATCAAGGAGTCTAAGCCTTGAAATGATCATGGTTCTTGTCATGACATCAAGTACAAGAACTGTTCCACTTACCTCTATATGATTTTCTAGCCACAGATTTCTTTTGCCTCCTTTAATACCTGCTGAATGTCCTTTGGAAAAAGGAGTCTAAACGGTACTAAAATTCTATCATCCAGGAAGTCAGTTGAAGGTTGGGGTGCATCAAACAAACCCTGCTTTTTCTGAGTAAGTCCATTGTGAGGAAGCTTATGGTAATTGTCCTTGGACATTTTTAAAAGAGGACAGAACCACTGATCTATCCATCAACAGCCCCTACTTCCCACTTTTGCACATGGTATGGCTAGCCCTACCGCAGTTGTTCTATACCACACCCACACTCACAAAACTAATTTAGAGTGCCCAATCCACCTACCTCATGTCTTTGGAATGTGAGAGGAAACCGAAGCACCCGGAGAAAACCTGAACCAACACAGGCAGGACATACAGGAACATTCCCAACCATGTGAATGAAAGGTATCAGTCTTCCAATCTTATGTGCAAGGAGACCTAGAGCAGAATTTCTTTAACTGTCTGTTGTGGCTGGAGGCAAACAGATCTACTTGAGGAGTTCCCTACAGATGATCCAATTCCTGGAAGACCATCCAGTGCAACTTTCTCTTGAGAAGGTTTATCCTGGTCCTGCTCAGCTTGTCTTCAACATGTTTTCCTCTGACAAAATGTGGGTAGCCTGGACAGACAGACTGCATGGTGTATCTCATTCTCAGGTTATCATAGCTAGTCTGCAAAGGGGGTAGGAACTAAAATTCCCTTGTTTGTTTACGTACCACATGACTGTGGTGTTGACTGTAATTACTAGCAGAGGACCTGGAGTCCAAAGATGTTTCAGAGGATGATGTTATCTATTTTTAAGCATTCTTGGCAACCATGTACTACTAAAGTTCAAATCACTGTCAGCATTTTCCTGCTATCTATGTCCTGCTGAAAGTTTGATGGATGATCACTGTCAACACTTCCTTGATGTTTACACATTTGGTTTGTCCTTGTGGGTCCACATTTCTTGAAACCTGAGTGAAGCTATGTGTGTCCCGCAAGCCTGGTGTTGTGTATCCATTGGGTTTGGATCCCCTGAGGCAAAATAAAGGACATCTCTGGGATCCAAAGGACTTGGTATGCCCAGCAGTTGATTTCCTTCTTAATGACTGGGTGGCGCAGTTGCACAGGGAATAGTGTTGTCGCCTCACAGTAAGAGATTCCTCAGTTTAATTTTCAGTTGGGGTACCTTCTGTGTGGATTCTGCATGTCCTCCCTGTGTTCTCATGGGTTTTTTACCAGTGCTCTGGTTTCCTCCCACATTCCAAAGATATACAACAGGTGGATGGAACACTCTAAACAGGCCATAGGTGTGAGTGTGTGTATGTGTGTGTGTGTGTGTGTGTGTGTGTGTGTGTGTGTGTGTGTGTGTGTATGTATGCACATGGTGTGGAAGAACTATTTTGGCAGGGCTAGTCACCTGATGGTGTAAACCTTGGCTCTAGACAATTGTCATTGTTGAAGCAGCACCCTAACCCCATGGGCAAAAATGGGAGAATAGGGTTGCAGATAGATGGATGGATGGAGTGGATTCATGGACAGTTCCTGATCCTGGAGATAGATCTGTACTGTATTTTGTCATGGGTTCCTTAAATACCACTTCATTTTCCTCAGATGTAAGTTTGCCAGGGGAATGATAACAATGGAAACCAACATGGAATCTATAGCTCTTCATACCTCCCTAGGTGTTGTGCTGTTTTTGCTACTACACTTAGGGAAAAAGATACTGAAGAGAGTGGTCTTCTCCAGAAAAAGGAAGACCTTGTTACTTGCTTTTTAAATTTTTTTTTTGATTCCCCAAAGAGACTATCCTGCTTGCTCCTCTACCAGCAACAACTTGACCCATTCTTTCTGCGTGGGTAGAAGTCGGGCATTCCTGGGCTATGCAAAGAATAGTTGTTTAAGACCTTACCATAACCTTAGATGTCTTTCTCTTCCATGTTGCAGGATTCATTACTGTAGGAAGTTCAGGGGAGGTTGCTGCCTACAGCACCAGACATTTGGCCAGTATACCAAAGTCTTAGGAGCAGGGGTATGTGGGATGTTTGATATTAGAGCAATAAATCAACATTGGCTATAAAGGTGACGTCTGCACGTACCCACTTCCGAATGGACTGCTGCATACAGTAGTACCCCTGGATGCAATGAAGAGGAAAGAGGAAGATTTTCAGACCCACATGTAATACCAGGCCAAACGGTGCCTCCTGGAGGCATATGCCTGATGCTGAGGGTTTGGTAGATGGAGAGAAATCTGTCCCCTCAGGTGGTTAAACAGGAGAAAGAGGGGGTAGGAGGGTGGGACTGAATACTCCAACATGGAAGAGCAGGACATCTAAGGTTATGGTAAGTTCTTACACAACCATTCTATGTCCTTCATGTCTCGTGTTGCAGTATTCACTATTGTAGGTCGAGTACCAAAGATTTAGGTATGAGTCTGGGAGGAGGGATGAGATTCCTGGTCTATTAGGCCACGCAGAATGGACCTAGCGGTTTTGCTAGGTCCATTCTACATGGCCTAATAGGCCAAGGATTAGGTCCCTGGTCTATTAGGTCATGTAGCCTGGACCTAGCAAAACCGCTTCTGGACCTAGAAGCCAAACTTAGCTTGTAATGTCTGGTAAAAGTATGGACTGATGACCAGGAAGCAACTTGTAGGCTAGAAGCATAGTCTACCCCCTTGAAGAAAGCAGCTGCCCTAGTGGAATGAGCCCTCAAGCTTTCAGGTAGGGTTTTGCCATGAAAGGAGCAGCATGCAGAGATTGCCTTAGATATCCAGGAAGAGACAGTCTGTTTAGAAACTGCCTTCCCCAAGGCCCTTGGGTGAAAGGTGAAAAATAGCTGCTCAGGCAATCTAATGGGTTTGGTCTTGTCCAGATAATACCTGAGTTGTCTGTGGACATCTAGGGAATGTAGAGTTCTTTCAGAGTTATTTTGAGGTTGAGGGAAGAAGACAGGAAGGTTAGTGGTCTGATTCAAGGATAGCTCATTAACCACCTTAGGCATGAATGAAGGGTTAGTCCTGAGGGAGTCTCTGTCTTTATGGAAGATGAGGTAAGGAGGGAATAGCCATCAGGGCTTGGACTTCAGACACCCTTCTGGTGGATGTGATGGCCACCAGTAGTACTGTTTTCCAGGTACATAGCTTCAGTGAAGCATAGTGGGCTGGCTTAAAAGGAGGTAAAGCGAGTTTTTCAAGGACAGAGTTCAGGTCCCACGTAGGAGGCAGTAGTTTGCGGGGGGGGGGGTCTGATATGGAGGACCCCTTTTAAAAAGAGCTTAACCTCTAATCTGTATGCCAGAGGAGGTACCAAAGCAAGACAAGTAAAAATGTCAGACAAGTGGACCTTAACAGAAGAGTATGTTAGTCCTGAATGGAGAAGCTCATGCAAGTAAGAAAGGATCATGGGTACAGGAGTGAGGAGTCCTGGTTTTTCTTATGACACCACCTTTGCCACATAATTTCTCCTGGCACTGGGTTTCCTGGCCTCCTGCAGGACACTGAGTACGTCCTCTGAGTATAGGTACCTGATGGGGATCAGAACCCTATCGCCCATAAAGTAAGCTTGAGATTGCTCACCTGAGGGTGTATTAGGGACCCCCTGTCTTGTTTGAGTAGGTCTAGATGGTGGGGTAACCTGTGGTGATTGCCCTTGGCTAGTAGATGAAAAAGGGGAAACCAATGCTGTCTTGGCAAGAAGGGAGTCACCAGCAAGATTTTTGGTTTGTCCCTCTGAATCTTCAGGAGGACCTTTTGAATCAGTGTGAAGGGGAGGGGGAAGCATAAAGATATATCCCCACCCAAGAGAAAGAGAAGGCATCCACTTTCCAAGGCCTGGGATGTGGATCCCTCGTACAAAACAGAGGTATCTGCCTATTCTGGGAGGAGACAAACAGGTCTGCCTGAGGAATACCCCACTTGTGTATAAGATCTAGGAACACCTCTCTGTGAAGCATCCACTCGTGAGAGGAAGCAGAAGTTATGCTGAGAGTGTCTGCCATAGCATTCCCTGCTGAAGGAATGTAAACTGCTTGAAGGTGGATTTGCAGAGATGAGGCAAGAGACCAAATCTGTATGGCTAGGCTACAAAGAGGGTAAGACCTAGTCCCCTACTGCTTGCTTAGGTACCACAAGACAGTTATATTGTCTCTGACTACTTTCAAGGTGCCTGGTAGGAGGGCTGGTTGGAAGACCTGTAGTGCTAAGATAAGGGCCCTCATCTCTTTGATGTTGATGTGATCCCTTTGCCTCAGTGGACACCATTCTCCCCGCAATTTGCTTAGTTTTTGCTGGTGTTGTAAAACTGATCCCCCAACCCAGATCTGAAGCATATGTGAAGATTTGCTGTGAGGGTGGAGGTAACTGCAAGGGTATGCCCTGGTTGAGATTGATGGCTGTAATCCACCATTCCAACTCTTTTTTTCAGGCATGGTAGTAAGGGGAGGGAGATATCCAGAGGATGAGAATGTTGATTCCAATAAGTCTTTAGTACCCACTGGATCTTCCTCATATGCAGCCTTGCCGGAGGGAGCACTGATATCAAGGCTGCCATGTGGCCCAGGACTCTCAGGAATTCTCTGGCTGAAAGTCTTTGAAGAGAGAGAAACTCCTGAAGGTAAAGAGCGAGGTCTTTTACCTTCTGGCAGGGGATGAAGGCTGCCATCTTGTCGGTTCTTATCCTGCACCCTAGAAAAACTAGGTGTTTTGCAGGGGTCAGGTGGGACTTCTCGAGGTTCACAGTGAACCCTATGTCTGCTAGGGTTCTGGTCACCAGGAGTAGGTGATGTTGCAGGGTGTGAAAGTCCTAGTGAAGTATTAACAGTTCGTCTAGATATGGATATATTTGAATGCCTTGTGTTCTGCAGTGGGCAATCACTGGTGCTAGCCACTTTGTAAACACCCTGGGGGCTGTGGAGAGCCCAAAAGGTAATGCAGAAAATTGAAAATGCAAAGAACCTACTTAGGAATGTAGGAATTTCCTGTAGCAGGGATGAATAGGAATGTGAAGGTAGGCGTCCTTCAGATCCAGGAATACCATAAAGGCTTGGTAGGTGATGAGGGGCAACAGCAGCTGCAAAGTGAGCATTCTGAAGGTGGAAAACTTGAGATAAAGGTTGAATATGGAAAAATCTAGAATTGGTCTCCAAGGACCATCTTTTCTTGGGATAAAAAACATCCTGGAGTAAAATTCCTTGTTTAGCTGGTGTGATGGGACCCCTTCTATGGTGCTCTGGGCTTGAAGCTGATCCAGAAAAGAGGAGAAAAGATGGATTTGACTTGAGGGGGGGTGGGGTATCCTCTGGAAGGGGGTTGACCCTACTAAGTCATAAAATAACTTTTTTGAATTATGGATAGGACCTAGGCCTCTGAGGTGATCTTCTGCCAGGAGGGTAGGGAGAGGTAAAGGGACAGGGGGGTGTAGAGAGGTAGTGGGTTTGAGTCACAGTTGAGGAGTTCTATCCTGGTCAGGCTGTCTCCAAAAGGGAGTGTTATTACCGGAGGAAGGGCGGTCTAGGAGTGGAATGTTTCCTAGATTGCCTCCATCCTTTAGCCTGTGGTGGAGCAGAATGAGAAGACAGTCTCCTAACAAAGGTAGCCCTTTGAGGGTAGTTTCTATGGTGCCTAGGGATAGGTGAAACCAGTAAATGTTTTGCAACTCCTTTCCCTTTTCTTCCAGGGATTTGAGGAGTTCTGCAAATGCTTTACCGAAAAGGGTCTTACTATCTTGTGGTGCATCCAGCAAATTGGTTTGTACATCCATAGGGAGAGGTTGTAGCCTCACCCAAGAATATCTTCGCAATACACAGCCTGAAGCTGCAGATTTAGAAGAGGCCTCCACTGCATCGTAACTGCACTTAATGGAGTGCCTTGTTACCTGTGAGGAAGTGGAGAAAAGGGGTTTAGTTGGGTCTTGGCAGGCAAGTCTGGTACATCAGGCAAAAGGGCTGCAACCTCTGAAATGGTGTCTAGAACAAACCTGGACATGTGGGTTTGATAGTTTAGGGCTCTGATGGCAAAAGTGGAAGAAGTATAGGTCTTCTTCCCTAGCCTGTCCATAAACTTCCTGTCCTTGTCAGTAGGGAATAAATAGGTAGAAGGCAACTGCCTGGAGAATTTGTCAGATGAGACTGCTATGACTGTAGGGTCTGCGGGGGGCTGGGGGGGGTTAAACAGGTACTGGGAATCATGAGGAACTTTATAGAACCTGTCAGGGTGCTTAGAACCTGGGAGTTGAGAATGAGAGGCCTGTGAAGCAGCCAAAAAGGCACCTTGAAAGGCTGGAAGCAAGGGAAGGACTGAAGATGGTGAGGGTTGATCCATCTGAAGTAATTCAAAATACCTTTTTTTTTTTTTGTTTCTGACACATCTGATGCCTGCCATTTGAAGTGTTCTTTCATGAGAGAGATGCCATCTCCAAAAGAAAATTCTTCCCCTGGAAGATTCAGGACTGACAGAGTCCTCTTCCTCAGGGGTAATGAAGTCCTTGGGGTATTCAATCTGAGAGCAATAAGTAAGGGAGTCCTCAGAGGAGTAGTATTCTTCCTCAGACTCTTCTAAGGCCTGCACAGGAGTAGGAGTAGGTGGAGGTACCTGTGATTGTAGGGCCTGGAATGCCCTGAAAAGATTTTGGGAGAAAACTTCCTATCCGGGGGCAGATTGCTGTTCTATATGCTTTAATTTTTGTTTCCACTTCAAGGGAGTTGAAGGATGGGTGGATTTAGAAGCCAAAGTCTGGGAGGATTGCAGAGCAGGAGTAGGCCCCTCCGATGCCATGAGCTGTCGTTCCCCCTCACCATCAGTTACTGATGGCTGATCAACCGCAGCGGACATGCTCAGCATTTCTTTTGGGCCGGCTTCCATTACGGTTCCCGGTTCCAACTGAGAAACAAGCATCCGATGGGACCCTGGTCTAACATCTGCCTTGAGAGTCTCACTGGACTCCTGAGGTGCAGCATGGGTGTTGGGCCTAACTTTTTTGGCCTTCTTTCAAGGCAGCTTGCTGGAAGTACCTACCCTGTCCTCCATACCCAACATTAGAGCAAGAGTCAATGGTTCTCTAGAAAGGGTCTGCAAAGAGTTTTAGGCATAAACGATTTACAAGTATCGCAAGATGTATGGTTGTGGGCCTCCCCTAGACAAAACAAGCACTTATGTGTGTCCTTGTGTGGAATTTGTCTTCCACAAGCAGACTTCCCTTTTCTAGTTGAAATGTAAGTCTGAAATGCTAAAGAAAAGATAACAAAAGAAACTCAAAGGGTACTGATCTGAAGTGGATGGTCGTCAAACGAGAGAACTGCTTCCTGAAGCTGGTGATCAGAAGTCAGAAGACCACTGCGGCAGAAATGTTCTAGGGTCGGTACATGCAGACGTCACCTTTATACCCACTGTCGGTTTATGGCTCTAATATCAAACTTCACACATACCCCTGCTCCTAAGACTTTTTTATACTGGCCGGACGTCTGGTGCTGCAGGCAGCAACCTCACCAGAACTTTCAACAGTAATGAATACTGCAACATGAGAAGAGAAGGACATCAACTGAGAGCAGTGGTTATTATCACCATTTCTTTGACATTTATGTGCTTTAATTTTCATGCTTATTTCAGAAGCTCTAGACTTTAACTTCTTGGATACAGTTCCCAAAGTAAAACTTGATGCATCTGTGGTAATAAAGTGAGTAGAAGCTGGAAAGAACATAGGGAGACCTGAGTTGAGAAAGCAGTGAGTCACCCACCAGAATAAACTCCTTTTTTGCAAACTCCAACACTGGGATCTGAAATGAAAGGAAGTGCTGGTACTGTGTCCAAAATGATTTAATCAACCATTGAATTTCCCCATATATAGCAGAGATCATGAGACCTAGAATTCTGAAACCTTTCTAACCAGACTTTGGCATCTACCAAGAAATATCAGAAAATGTCCTTTGTAACATTCCACTTTGTCCTGAGGAAGAATAGCCATCACAAGAGATGTGTCCAGCAGATATCCCAGAAACACTATCTTGTTGGATGGGATGAAAGAAGATTTTGATATCTTCACCTGAAAACCCGTGCAAAGAAATGGATTTTTACCCAGCCAGATGTTTACAACTTGTGAAAGAATATGAGAAATAATACCATGCAACCTTTGTAAATACTCAGAGCTGCTGTCAAAACAAAGGGTAAAGCAGAAAAATGAAAATGTAAAGCGCATGAAATCTTTTAGAATTGGATGTTTAGAAAGAAAGGCCTATGAATGGTCTCATTCTTTGTATGGCACCACAAAGATCCCTGAATAAAATAATTTCCTTCTTAGTCCTGGGGAAATAGAATCTATAACCCCCTGATACAGCATCTGATCCAGAATAGGATGGAGTGGGGAGTTTGGACAAAGAAGAATCCCTTAAGAAAAAGAGGACAGACACACACACACACAGACACACACACACACACACACACACACACACACACACACACACACACACGAATGCCAGATGTGGGAGTCGTAATAGCTTCCAGGGCTGCCAGCACACACGTTCATGATAATGCCCTGGGCATTGCACACGACCTGGCAGTTGATGGAGGTGAAGCCCTTGTGGTTTACGTAGACCCTACCCCATTCACCAGGTGGTGCTTTGATGTGGATATGCGTGCAGTCTATGGCACCCTGTGCCTCTGGGTAGTCTGCTACATGGTGGAAGAGATGCATATTTCTGGTCCTCTCCTCATGGGTGCTGGGGAAGTGAATGTGCTCAGAGGCATGTGGTCGCATAGCATCCAGGAACTGGGAATATCCTGGACGCAGATGCCTGTGAGATACCATGATATCCCCAGTTGGTCTTTGGAAAGTATCTGTAGCTAGTATTCTTCAGGCTACACATACCTTGGTATCCACTGGGATGGGTTCCCCTCTGTTGGTTCTGGCTCTGAAACGAGGCCGGCACAGCTTACGTTTCTGAAGTATGTCTCTGTCCTCCCTGTATTGCTTTATCTCCAGATCATGTAGTCCCTGGTAGGTTACCCTGGGTCTGAACATTCTTCTCCTCCTCCTCAGTCTGAGTTGTTTGTCAGCATTTTCCTCCTCACCACCCTCAGTCTCTAACACATGCTGATAGATCAGAGCAACAGTAGCCCCTAACATGTTTTGTTAGATTTGTCAGTTTAAAATTCCCCCAAATGTGTACACAACGATGATGTAGAATTTGTGGGAAAAAACAGTCTGAAAGGTGTTTGCATAGTTTATAGCAGTGTGCTGGGCTGCTGCCTGTGTAATTGGCTGATTCTGATACATTCCACCTGCCAGCAATGCTTGTTCTCCTTGATTGCCTTCCTTCTGCAGTTTCCCCTTCCCATTTCCCCTTCCCATTTCCTTCTCTTTTAAGCCCTGATGTATGCTGTGCATTCCCTTTGCTCAAATGTCAACAGTTCTGCTATCCCCAGTGTTTTTTTTTTTCCATTTTTTTTTTGTTTTAGGCCTGCTGCAAGCTGCACACACCAGTTTAGCTAGAGTAGACAATTTTAAGCAGAACTGGCCCTTCCTAGACACAAACACGCTTTGCATTTCATGGAATAGGATACAGAGCCTCAGACATGCACCCTGCCTTAGCTGTACTTAGCGAAAGGCAAACACGGGCCACTGAGCTACAGTGTGCTTACAGCATTCATGACACACACCCTTTTCGTGTTAGCTGCTCATCCTGTCTACACCACGGTGTTGGAGCACCTACACTGTTAGGTGTAGTCTGACACTTAGAAGAAATTTGTGATTCAGTATTAATCCCCTCATTTGCATACCCCACTGCCTTACTCCTGAGTTACCACACTTACTTACACTGAGCCTTTCCCCTTAGCAACCACTATTTTTCATTCTGCATGCAATTGACTATAATGGCAAAATACAGCAGACCAAATGAAACAAAAAACTGTGCAGAAACACAGCCAGTACTAAGTAAAACAGTTCACTTTCCTAGTAAAACCAAACAGACTTTAATGAACGGTAAGCGCTTTCACACACTAAGTTGCTTCATCAGACAACATACTCCAATTACCCACATGTTTAAATACATTATAAAATTTCAAAACAACCAATCATGGGGCAGAAATAACAAAACCCATTATGTCACTATTACAATTCATGAATAATTAACTAACCTATACAAAAGTATACAAAACATATGTTAGAACACATGTATAGAATAATAAAAGATAGGTGTATAAAAATATGTATAAACTAAAATATATACAGATTAAACAACACTAAGGTCATTTATTTCTTCACCAACCTTTGTGCTTTCAAGGCTGGCTTGATGGCTACAGCATCATTCAAACCAGAACCATATATGCACCAAGTCTTAAAATCCATTTCATTTTGGCCGTATCAGTACGTCCATATAAGTCCCCCAACCTAACACTAACATTAAGAACTTGTAGAACCTGGAACCGAAAAATATGATCATCACCTGCAGCTAATGTATGCTTAGCTAATGCACTATATTCCAATCCCCTTCTAAGACAATAGGTATGGTCTCTAATATGTTCTCGGAGTCTCCTATTCGTCTTTCCTACATAAAACTTGAAACAAACAATACAATGAGCTATGTAAATTAAATTCTTAGTATTGCAATCAGTTGATGTTCTCAGATACCAATGCCTATGTGTGTCAGGATGCAGAAAATAATCATTCTCATCCACAAATTGTCAAAAATTACAGCAACTACACTTTTTAGTCCCTGCTGTACCCAATTGTCCAACATGATTAGATCTGGAATAACACAAAAGTTGTTTCAAATTATCATTGTTCTTATAAACTACCTTAGGTCGAAGTCCCACCAATTCACGTATCCTCTCTTCTGTATACAGAATATGCCAATTCCTGTTTAAAACATCACAGATCGATCTAGAGTCCTCACTATACGATAAAACAATGGGCACCTGATTTGATCGCTGAGTATAATTCTTCTTGGGACGAGCACCACTGGAGTAGTATGGTACTGTCTACCCTGTCTCTCTGTCTTGGTTTGATGACTTTAGAGACCTCCATATCACCATATCCCCTTCCCATCAATTCTGATTTCAACATCATCAAACTATTGTCCAATTCATATTCACTACAGGTTCATCTAGATATTCGTAGAGTTTGCCCCTTAATAACACTAGAAAAAACATGCTGAGGATGCATACTCGTTCTATACAGGAATGATGGACAATAGCAATCTTTACGGTAGAGCTTAGTAGTCAAGGACCCATCATGCTTAACCAACACCAATACATCTACGAATTCAACAGCCTCAGATGAAGTCTTGTGAGTAAACCTTAAGAACTCATTACTACAATTCAAACCTTGAATAAAAGTTTGTAAATTGTCCATGCCATGGTACCAAATGAAAAAGAACTATACCACTCCCATTCATGTTCATTATATTATGATGCTACCACTCGGCCATAACTAAATTCGCATAACTATTCGCGCAACTGGTGCCCATAGCAACCCCAGCCATTTGCTTAAAATAAACACCTTCAAATACAAAAATATTATTATTAAGTATTATTTCCTACAGATAACATATTAAATCGGTCTGTATAATGGTAAATGAAGCTTCTTGTGTCAAGTAATCCTTGACCATACTAACACCGACCCCATTCGGGATACAGGTAAATAACGATTCTACATCTAGAGTTACAAGAGTAACATTTAACCAATTCCCAACTCCACAAGTTTGGTATAAATTGCACAAGAAATTTTCTGTATCCCTAAGGACCGGAGGATATTTGTCCAAAACCATTCGCAACTGCTTATCAACATAAATTGACAGCGGTTCTGTTAACCAGCCCGCCCCAAAAACAATGGGCCTGAAAGTGGTTCTATTAGGATTTTTGTGTACTTTAGGCAGACCATAAAGTTTAGGTATAAGTGGAAATTCAACACTGAAATAGTCAAACAATCCTCGAGTTATAAGCCCCAAATGTAAACATTTATACAAACCCCGAAATAAACATTGCTGTATCTTCTCAACCATATCTACATCAACACTTTTATAAACATTGGTGTCAGCCAACATAAATAACATTTGTTCAACATAGTATTTACTATCGAGAACCACTACCGGTCCTCCCTTATCAGCTGGTCTGATGACCACCTGTTGATTGTTTTGTAAATCTCTCAAAGCTGTACGTTCACTGGCATTTAAATTATTATGTTTCACATTTTTACGATCCTTAAAATACTGATATAAGGCCCTTTCACAAGCCTTGATGAAACTGTCTAATGTCAGTGGAAACACCTAGATGTATTTGGTGTTGGTTAAGCGTGATGGGTCTTTGACTACTAAGCTCTACCGTAAAGACTGCTATTGTCCATCATTCCTGTATACAACGAGTATGCATCCTCAGCATGTTGTTTCTAGTGTTATTAAGGGGCAAGCTCTATGAATATATAGATTAACCTGTAGTGACTATGAATTGGACAATAGTTTGATGATGTTGAAATCAGAGTTGATGGGAAGGGGATATGGTGATATGAATGTCTCTACAGTCATTAATCAAACCAAGACAGAGGGACAGAGTAGAGCAGTACCATACTACTCCAGTGGTGCTTGTCCCAAGAAGGATTTTACTCGGTGATCAAATCAGGTGCCCATTGTTTTATCATATATGAGGACTCTAGATCGATCTGTGATGTTTTAAACAGGAATTGGCATATTCTGCATACAGAAGAGAGGATACGTGAATTGGTGGGAATTCGACCTAAGGTAGTTTTTATAAGAACAAGGATAATTTGGAACAACTTATGTGTTATTCCAGATCTAATCATGTTGGATAGGAGGGTACAGCAGGGACTAAAAAGTGTAGTTGCTGTAATTTTTGTCAATTTGTGGATGAGAATGATTATTTTCTGCATCCTGACACACATAGGCACTGGTATCTGAGAACATCAGCTGATTGCAATACTAAGAATTTGATTTACATAGCTCATTGTATTGTTTGTTTCAAGTTTTATGTAGGAAAGACAAACAGGAGACTCCGAGAACATATTAGCAGACCACACCTATTGTCTTAGAAGGGGATTGGAATATAGTGCATTAGCTAAGCATACGTTAGTTGCAGGTGATGATCATATTTTTCTGTTCCAGGTCCTACAATTTCTTAATGCTGGTGTTAGGTTGGGGGACTTATATGCACGTACTGATACGGCCGAAATGAAATGGATTTTAAGACTGGGTGCACATATGGGGTCTGGTTTGAATGATGCTGTATCCATCAAGCCAGTCTTGATAGCATGAAGGTTGGTGAAGAAATAAATTACCTTAGTTTTGTTTGATCTGTATATATTTTCATTTGTACATATTTTTATATACATATCTTTTATTATTCTATACACGTGTTCTAACATATGCTTTGTATACTTTTGTATAAGTTAGTTAATTATTCATGAATTGTAATAGTGACATAATGAGTTTTGTTATTTCTGCTCCATGATTGGTTGTTTTGAAATTTTATAATGTATTTAAATGTGTGGTTAATTGAAGTATGTTGTCTGATGAAGCACTTAGAGTGTGAAAGTGCTTACTGTTCATTAAAGTCTCTGGTTTTACTAGGAAAGTGAACTGTTTTACTTAGTACTGGCCATGTTTCTGCACAGTTTTTTGTTTCTTTTGGTCTGCTGTATTTATATCTGTGCAGTTTATTGCTGTTTGTTCCATTTGTGCTGCAAGTTTGGAGCTATAATGGCAGAACGCAGATTTCTGTAAAAATTGCTTTTCCCTTTTTAATTTTCGGTACGATCCCGTTTGTGCGATGCTACGCTATGCTTAAATGGCCGAGATCAGCCAAAAAAAAATTTATTTTACAAAAACTAAACTATTTTCCATGCCAATGGCCATGTATTTGGCCACTGGCATGCCTAATTAAGGGACTACATGCTTTCTTTGAGGCTGTCATGCCTCTGTTTTCTATTTTGCAGAAATGTACTCGGCTAATAGCCAAATACATTTCTGCACGGGATCCTGCCTACTTCCTGAATCACTAATTCAGCTCATTTGCATGCTTTTCACCAGCAAATGAGCTGATTAGCATACTGCAGGGCTTCCTGTGCAGGAACAGTGTAGGCAGGCTCGTGCATGTCAAACGGCATGTTCCTTGATCGCTCGGTAGCCATATTCAATGCAGGAGCACCTATACTGCTCCTGCACAGTGAATTCAACTTCATGAATCCCGGGGTTAGTTTTTTAAAGCATATAACTCCCATGTTGCAGCATCAAGCTTGTATCTGCAAAATGTCTATAAAGCAAAAAAAAAAAAAACTTCGTAAAACTAAGACAATAAATCAACAAAACAATAACCTAGTTGGTCATTCTTGACAGAAAGCATGTCAAAAAGCAGTCTGATTCAGTTCCATCATAACAGTAGCCAAATGAAAAAAAAAAAAAACTGCATCATTAATATTGCTGTGAATACCTACTAGTTATTCATGCCAACTTACACATCTAGGGATTCTAAAATGGCCTTTCCTCTCTGGAAAATTCATTTTGTGATATGCTCCATTTACTCTAGAATATGTGTCATGACGTTATTAACATGAAAACAAGATCACATAGTTTATGCTTAAAAAGCAGGTTCAAGCTGTAACTATTCTAACATATTAATGGTAATGTAAATTCTATACTGCTGTAGTCACATATGTTTAGTAAATGCCTTTATTTTAAAGTTATACTTTGTATTTACCTTTAGTTTAACATATTTTATTAAGTTGTCCCCAAGGTCTCCACAGTAATAAGGTTATACTCAGAGGGTCCAATCAATTCAACAAAGTGACTGAATAAAATAAATAAAAAAAAACTCAACCAATCCCAAATGGGTTTCATCAACAGATGTTTGAGACACACATCATGCAGACAACAACATATGATGCATTTTCAGATGCTGCTGAATTAAATGTGCCCCAGTGTGTCCCCATATGCAGTATATTGTCTCTATTCTACCATTCTAAGATCCTTTTTATTTCCCTGTCATCTTCCTCTCTCCTTGGTTTGGGGGGCAAGGGTGTAAAATAATGCTTACTTGGACTGTACTGCACTTCCTTCTTCAATAATGGCTTGTCTCTTAGTTCTTGGAATTCTCAATTTAGAGAACTACCTCATCCATCTTCTCCTATCTTGCCCCCTTATGAATTATGCACAATGTTTTGCTGCTGTTCCAGCAACAGTTCCATGCATAACATGTTTCTGTGACAACAGCTACGTCCTAACAGCAACAATTCCATGCATAGCATGCTTCTGTGACAGCAGTTACATCAACAGTTTTGTGCATAACATGTTCTTGTGACAGCAGCTACATCCTAACAGCAACAGTTCCATGCATAATATGTTTCTGTGATAGCAGCTACATCCTAACAGCAACAGTTCCATGCATAATATGTTTCTGTGACAGCAGCTATATCCGAACAGCAACAGTTCCATGCAAAACATGTTCCTGTGACAGTAGCTACATCCTAACAGCAACAGTTCCATGCACAATATGCTTCTCTGAAAGCAGCTACATCCTAACAGCAACAGTTCCGTACATAGCATGCGTCTGTGATAGCAGCTACATCCTAACAGCAAAAGTTCTATGCATAACATGTTTCTGGGACAACAGCTACATCCTAACAGCAACAGTTCCATGCATAACATTCCTTTGCGACAGCAGCTACATCCTAACAGCAACAGTTCCATGCATAACATTCTTCTGTGACAACAGCTACATCCTAACAGCAACAGTTCCATGCATAACTTGTTCCTGTGACAGCAGCTACACTGCATAACTTGTTCCTGTGACAGCAGCTACATCCTAACAGCAACATTTCCATGCATAACATGTTCCTGTGACAGCAGCTACAACCTAACAGCAACAGTTCCATGCATAACATGTTTCTATGAAATCAGCTACAGCCTAAGAGAAACAGTTCCATGCATAATATGCTTCTGTGACAGCAGCTACATCCTAACAGTAACAGTTCCATGCATAACATGTTTCTGTGACAGCAGCTACATCCTAAAGGCAACATCTCCATGCATAACATGCTTTTGTGAAAGCAGCTACATCCTAACAGCAACAGTTCCATGCATAGCATGTTTCTGTGATAATAGCAACATCCTAACAGCAACAGTTCCATGCATAACATGTTTCTGTGACAACAGCTACATCCTAACAGCAACAGTTCCAAGCATAACATGTTTCTGTGACAGCAGCTGCATCCTAACAGCAACAGTTCCATGCATAATATGCTTCTGTGACAGCAGCTACATCCTAACAGCAACAGTTTTACGGATGGTATGCTTCTGTGACAGCAGCTACATCCTAACAGCAACAGTTCCATGCGTAACATGTTTTTGTGACAGCAGCTACATCCTAACAGCAACAGATCCATGCATAACATGTTCCTGTGACAGCAGCTACATCTTAACAGCAGCAGTTCCATGCATAATATGCTTCTGTAACAGCATCTACATCCTAACAGCAACAGTTCCGTGCATAACATGCTTCTGTGACAGCAGCTATATCCTAACAGCAACAGTTCTGTGCATAACATGTTTCTGTGACAGCAGCTACATCCTAGTTTCCAATTCTAAATCAACACAAACATTTTCAAGGAGTTAGGCTAGTTTTCTTTAAGGAATACATTCTGCACATAATACACCACTGTCAAGTCTTGACTTTACATGCATCTGAAAAATATGCAATATTATGGGGGGAATGCAAAAAAGTACTGCACTAAGAAATCCTTCAGGGTCTCTCAACGATCTTTACAATCTACTTCCTTGTATGCTTGACTACATATTCCTGGCTGTCACCTAGCTGATTCATTTTCTCTGGATTCTACAGTGTGTTGCTGATGCGTATGAAATATAAGACACACTCATGCTGGGTGGGAATATAAATAGATATGTTTTTATCAACTGATCCACAACAGGACTCCTCCTCAGTGGGCCTACAAATGGACTTATCTTCTCTTCCGTTCTAATTTTGCATTTTTTTCTCTGAAACACCCATGCTAACAGACACGCACTCCTCATGCTGGGTCATGCAATGATTTCATACTTTAAACTAAGAGGATACACTTGGTTCCAGAACCTACAAGCTTGCACCAACCACTGATCAAGCACACTTCCTGCAAATCAGGGAAGAAAAATGATTTGACACCTAGACTGCTACAGAGTATTATACAAATACATGCCAAACTCAGAGGCATAGCTTTCAACTTCTTTGCTCAAGAGTCAGGGATAAAGCCGAAAAAAATAATGAGGGACAAATTCCCCAAATTAGGGAAAATTCTGAATTATACTAATTAACTTAGCAATAGAACAAAACATTTTGCATCAACATCCATTTTCTGAAGAATAAAAAGTAAGATACTCTAATGTTTGCAATTACAGTCTGACTATAAGCCTCAGTGCTTTACCAGCAACACATTTTTTTGAGAACTACAGCATCCATACCCTCAGACAAGCAAAACATAACTACAAAGATCACTGCAGTCAACAAATCCAGAAGGCAAAGGCTGGTTCAGCCTTGGGCCTTCCGCTACATCCTCATTTAGGCTACCAAGTTCATGACTTCTTGGGACTGCTTCACAGAAAGCAATGACCAACAATGAAGAGCGCTCAGCTGCTCAGAGATGAAAGTACTCCAGTGAGATGAAAACAAAGACTTCAACTAGTTTACAGTTGTACCCAGGGACTACAGCCTTCGCAATATTACTTCCAAGAATGCCACCAGAAAGTAATCCAAACAGAACACATGGGAGTTCTATTCTCCTTGCACAAGCAACACATTGGTAAAATAGATGAAAAGAAAACCCCATGTGTTCTAAGAATGACTTGAATGCTTCTTCTCTGCAGACCTCAGACACAAATTTTCTAGAAAGAGCCTAATGTGCTCAGTAATAATATGCATGTATCTTTCCACATCAGAGGCCTGATCCCCTTGAAAATTGCCATCACAAAACAATTGTACCAGATCTGCTTTCCAAAACAGTGGAGGGTCTGGGATTGAATGGAAGCCTTCCATCCCCTTTGGCACTAGAAAGAGGTGAAAAATTGACTCACTGGGCTTGTCGAAATTGAAAGATATGATCCACGGCCCATTTGTTCCAAGAACTCTGAAAGGAAAACTTGATGTTTCACTTGAGTCCTATCAATACGAAAACCTAAACATTGTAAGACATGGCCATCTGTAACAAAGTCTATAACCCACTAATCCTTGATGATAGCTCTTCAAATTGGAGTAGACTCAGAGAAGTGCCTCCCCACGGGCCACCCGAAATGGAGGTTTATCTACAACTGGTGTGCTGGGAAAGTTTCCTTTAGGTAACTCGATCTGAGTGAATTCCTTTCTGTAGGAAGACTTAAATGCTATAAGATGCATTCATTCAAAATCATGCCTATAACCCACTAATCCATGGTTTAAGCTGGGACAAACTGAGAACTGCCCTTAAAGGTAGTGTAAAATGTTTTAGGACTGTGATGGTTGGGTCAGTAGGAATGTCCTCCCGAACAACTTGAGCTGATATGAAAATAAAACTAAGCTGCTGGATGCTTGAGTGCTTTCTTTTGTTCAAAGTCCATAAATGTAATGTAAACGTTTCCTCTTTTTGAATGACTGGCAGGCCTGGGAAGAATAGGTGGCCAGCAGGGGCCTTATGGATGTCTTCCACAGTGAAGAAAGCCTGCTTCCACTTCAAATGGTCAAACATCAGGTGCTAAGGAGGTTGATCAAGCAGATCCTCCCTCGTAAAATCAGAATCCAAGATGGACTACCTGAGCACTATCTTGGTAGACCTCTACTAAAATACACTGCAGACAACAAACTATTTGAACTGTGATTGTATGATTATCACAACATCCTTCTTTCATGCAGCAAAAGAAACAAAATTGGCTAGTCTTCCTAAGATCATATACTCATGTATGTAAAAACAAAACTAGGACTGAACACAGACTCTGGATGCAAATCTCTCCATTTAAGGTCTCAGGAACATAACCTTTTCAGATAAATAAAATGATCAAGTGAAAAGTTAAGACACCATCTATAGGAAGCAATTAAGTTCTATCCTTAGAAACATCCAGTCCCTACAGAAATTAAGGTACTGCTCATAGCAACTGAGAAACTAGAGGAAGACAATCTACCTAGAAAAGGTAATGCTTGCAAGGAAAATTGCTTTCCAAAAAACATACAAGAAGGGAACTGAGTCAGTCACCTCAGGAAAGGTAATTCAGCATGTCCAGTACAAAACAAAAGTTCCAAGTAGGTAAGTTTTTCAATGCACAACAGAAGAGAGGATGCAGTTTAAAAACAGCTTACTCAACTCATGATTCTGCCCTCCACCAGGTGATGATACACAGCAGTGGAAAAAATATGTATCTATAGTGGCTGAACAGATGCCCAAGTAAAGTCCAAACCTTCATGTTAATGGACCACAAATGAAATGAACACTTCCTATCACATATAGATACCTTTGCCATTTGTCACAATACAAAAGCCTAGTACAAGGCTTCTGTGTACTTTCCAAAACCTTCAAGGTCTCTCCAAGGGGAACTAATCAAATAATGGAGATCATTGCAGTAGCCTATATAAAATAAAATTTGTCTGGCAGTTTAGTTGAGGGTCCTGTCACAGTGACAGGGCAACTGCACAAAGATAGTTTCAGAGGGGGCCAAAAGCTGTAGGGCCTGAAACCAGGCTCTTCTGGACGACTGCAAGGTGTCTACATTAAGATCTGTCCTTTCTGAAATTTAATTGGGAGAAGATAATAATTCAGAGGGAGTAACAAACTTGTAAAAAAAATCATCTCATGTCACGAAAGATGGAAGTAGGACCTGCTGAACACTGCATTCTTGTTGATCTTGTACACATTCTTCACAGGTGCAACTCCAGGACAGGCTTATGTTGTAACTGTGGGTGTCTCTCAGGGCATTAGATGTGCTTGCAATGCATGTCACCACCAGAAAAACATCCTGGTCAATGGCTACTGCTAGTACTAATACTACTACCACTACTGTCTCAGTGCTTTCCTTTAGAGAGGTTAGCACTGTGTCTCCAATTTTAACATTTCTGATTCACATCTTTGGAGTCTGGAATTAATCCCGAATGCCAGTAAGTGCCCGCATGCAGCCTGCATGCTCTCCCCATGTCTCTATGAGTTTTCTTTGGGCACTCCAGTTTATCTCCCAAAATATCTACCGTCTCTCAAAAAAATGCTCTCTTGACTGGGTGCATCAAACTGCCTATTTGTATATATGTATGTATGAATGTATATATATATATATATATATATATATATATATATATATATATATATATGTTGCCCTTGTGAATGGGTCATGGATGAAAAGGGTCCATGGACCAGCCTGATTTATGAGTTCACAAATGATACATAAAATGGGAATGCATGCCCCTCTACTTGTTCACGTCACATCTTCACCTCCTATTTTCCAAACTCAAATTCAGAGACCAAAATCCTGAAAGTTCAAAATCTTGAAAACTCAAAATCCTGAAAAAACACAGGATACCAACACTTACTATAGTCCAGCACACATACATACAGAAACATATTACCCTTTAACTATATGCAGGGGGGCAAGCCCACATGCACCCTCCATGTGAGGGCTGCACCACCACACCCCTTGCTACTTAAATATAACAACTCTGAGATTGCACTTAGTATACTGAAGTGCAATTTCGGAGTTGATATATTTAAGCAGCAATGGGTGTGGGGGGCACAGGGGGGCTTGCCCCCTGCTTATACTTGGAGAAGAGTAATATGGTTTGTGTTTTATTTGTTTCTGTATGTACTTGTGCTGAAATATAATAAGTGCTGGTATTCTGTGTGTTTTCAGGATTTTGAGTTTTCAGGAGTTTGAACTTTCAGGATTTTGGGCTTTCAGAATTCTGTAGCGCTCCTATATATATATATATATATATATATATATATATATATATCTATATATGTATATATATATATATATATATATATATATATATATACAGCCTTTGCCAAGAGTCTCAACACCTACATAGCTAACAGAACCATTTTCTAGACCAGAAATTAATTTATAACCACCTCTCAAGTCCTAACTTCTGTTCAATGAAGCCGCAATATGGATACTCAACTGTGCTGTATCCAGGACTGTGTGTATGCTACTGAGCCCCCCAAGCCTTTCTGTGTCAGAGGGAAGCCTTCTAGCTCGTCAGTGGGAGTGATAAGCACTAGGTAGCCTATCTACCACAAGAGGAGAGGTTTCTGGTCCAGAAATTGTAGTTTATTGGCTGTTTGGGCAGTTTTTCCATCTCTTTCAACCTTCTGGTCTAAAATCCCATGTTTGCGCTTGTTTTCCCCCTTTCCTGTAACTAGTCTAGTCCAGATACAGATTTCATAGGTTCATAGATTAGTACTAAGCTAACTGCCCTTGCGAGCCATTTTAAGCTTAGCCAATTATCCCTTGTGAGACTCAAACCCTGCACCTTGTGTTTGTAAGGCAAACACATTAACCATTAGGCCACCCTCCAAACCCCTGCTGTATCCAGAACTGTATGTACGCTTCTGAGTCCCCCAAGCCTTTCTGTGTTGGAGGGAAGCCTTCTAGCTTATCAGTGGGAGTGTTAAGCACTATGCAGCCTATCTACCATATGAGGAGAGGTTTCTGGCCAGAAATTGTAGTTTATTGGCCGTTTGGGCAGTTTTTTCATCTCTTTCAACTTTCTGGTTTAAAAGCCCGCATTTGCGCTTGTTTCATGCCTTTCCTGTAATTAGTCTAGTCCAGATACAGATTTGCTGTATCCAGGACTGTTTGTAAGCTTCCGAGAGGTGCCAAAGTCTGCTCTTCAATTTTTCCCTTAGCTCTGCTAGTTCTCTCCTCTCCTGCCCTTTTACTAGCATATTAGTCTAGCACTTTACCAGACTTCTTGTAGCAATTATTGCAGCACACAAAAGTGCTACCAGCACTAAACATTCTACAAGGAACTGCTCCAGTACTTAATATTAATGCCCACCCCTCCGGGCATGTCGAAAGGACAGTTCCCTGTGCTTTCTTCCATTAACCCGATGAACTTGGGCATCCTGAGGCAATGTAGCAAATGCCTCATGTACACCAACAACCTTCTCCTCTTACCTCCCAACACTCAGACTTGCAAGAGATGCACTTGTATATCCAGATTAGATGCCAGGCACTATCCAGCCAAGACTGGAATAGCTGGTCAAGAGGAGAAGGTCAACACTTGCACCACACCACATGGAACACATAGCCCTCCAGAACACACACCAGTACTGCCTTCACATAAAAACACAAACCACACACCCACCTTCCAAGAGGCTCTCAATAAAAATCTACCCAAACAGCAGAGACCTCCAAGGCAGAAACGCACTCGACCACCACAACACAACACTAATCATGAGATACATAACTCTCCTAAACAGTGTGCCTCTCAACCAAAGCCCCTAAGGCAAAACAGCATGCCCAACACACTAGTCATAGGTGACTCGATAGTGAGACACACTGATGTCCCACTCACTAGGCTGAATAAGGAGAAAGAAACAGTCAACTCCCTGTCAGGTACCAGGATCCACCACATAACACACACACTCAGGTCCCTCAACAACAGGTACAAAAATGACTCTGTCATTGTACATGTGAGTGTGAATGACCTGAGACCTTCCTCCCTGGACTACATGAAAAGACACATGGAGGAGCTCTCAGATTATGTAGCCCAAGCGGGTATGACCTTAGCCCTGAGCAGCATCCTATCATCACCCAGAATTATACCACAGTACAAGCAGAAAATGATTGATTTCATCAAATGGCTAAGTTTCTGGTGTCATTCATAGGGGATTCAGTATCTGTCTGCCTGGAATGACACGATTAACAGACCTCGATGCTTTGCCAGACATGGCCTGCATCTGTCACCCCTGGGCTTCCAGATACTGGCCAAGGCTCTTGTCCTTTTTTAGGTAATGTTCCAAAGACCAAATTACCACCCTAACAGCTACAAACAAATGCAGTCTGAGGGTCATGCTGCTCAATGCTAGAAGTCTAAATCACAAAATACACTTGCTCGAAGCACTCCTTAATATGGAGAGCATCGACATTTGTGCTGTAACAGAGACCTAGTTCAAGGCAGCAGAAATCACCCCTGCACTACCAGGCTACAACTCATTCCACAACTTTCGGCTCCAGAACTTGGACCGAAGCTTCAAAGGCAGAGGTGTTTCCATATTCATAAAGGATGCGCACACCTCCAGACTGGTATCCCAACATAACGCATTAGAGATACTTCAGGTGCAGCTAACATTGGGTAAGACAGCAATTCAGGTCATAGCCTGCTATAGGTCCCTAACCATGTCCCAAGACTCGCACTCCACGTTCCTAAGCACCCTGGAAAATATTATGGTCCAACCTAACACTCTCATACTGGGTTACTTCAAGTACCCCTCCATTAACTGGAAAACTACTCATGTACCAATACACTTGCCCAACGTTTCCTGGAATTCATTAATTGTAATGCCCTGGACCATCTCATTCTTACCCCCACTAGAGGTAGCAACATCCTTGACCTGTCATTACTAACAAGGGTGACCGTTGCTCTACACCAATAGTCATCTCCTCCCTGGTTAGATCCAACCACAAACTAATCACCTTGGAAATCCACAACCCCCCCCCCCCCCCCCCAGGGGTAACCACCATGAAAACTTCTCCAAAGCTAACTTTGGGTTCCTAAAAACAGAGGCAGCTAACTTCACAGCACCCATCCAAATGGAGAATAGTTGCATGGCTGCCAAATCATAAACCAATGCACTGTACAAACACATACACAAAAGCATGGATCTTGCCATATCCAATAGAACCAAAACACTCTCCTCTAAAAAAAGGAAGCTAATCTGGTGGTCTCCTGCCATAAACAAACTCTACAACAGAAGGAGGAAACTGATGCGGAATAAGGTGAAGTCCAAAGACTGGACAAACTCCCTTATCAGCCTCAATAAAAAGTTGAAATCCCTCATCAAATCCTCTAAAGCTAGCTATGAAAACAGAATTGCAGCTCATAGTAAAGACAAGCACAAGGCCTTCTATAGTTATGTAAAGAATCTACACAGCAATACCCATATTTTCTCTGAGTTACTGCACAATGGTACCTCCTATACCGAGCCAACAGATATTGCAAATATACTGGCCGACAGATTCAGTGCCAACTTCACCCCCCCCCCAAGGACCAATCACAATACCAGTCGTTTGCCAGGCACCCAGTATCACTGCTATACAGATTAAAATAGCACTATCCAAGGCCAGGAATACAGCTTCTATAGGACCTGACGATATTCCTGGCTGTGTTCTAAATGAACTACAGAGTAAACTGGCACCTAACCTGTGTGCCCTGTTCAATCACAGCCTCACCTCAGGCTTTGTCCCTACCAAATGGCGCACTGCTACAGTCATCCCTCTCCACAAAGGAGGAGTGACTACAGACCCTGGGAATTATCACCCCATTAGCCTGATGAGTCTGATATGCAAAGCTATGGAATGTATCACCATGGACCTAATAAACAAGGATATAGGGAATCTCCAAACTGTGAATCCCACACAGTTTGGTTTTGTGAAGGGTAGATCATGCCTGCTCAACTTGGTCAACTTCTTTGAGTCAGTCACCAGAGCTGTGGATGAAGGCAAGGTGGTTCATACAGCCTACCTTGATCTGGTCAAGACCTTTGATACCATTCCCCACTCAGGATTCATAGAAAAACTCACTAAGTTAGGCATCAACCCCTAACATCACTAGATGGGTTTCAAACTGGCTCACAGATAGAATCCACAGTGTGAAAGTAGCCTACTCCAAGTCAGAATGCTGACCAGTCATAAGTGGAGTCCCACAGAGTTCTGTCCTGGGTCCTCTCCTGTTTGGTATCTACTTCTCTGAAGTCCATGACAACAAGAAGGGACTCTGGCTGGCAAAGTTCTCAGATGATTGCAAGTTGGGAGCTATTATTAACTACCCAAGTGATGTTGACATCCTACAAAAAGGCCTCAATGAGACCAACAACTGGTGTCAGAATCTTGGCTTTAAGCTCAATGCCAAAAAATGTGTCGTCATTCCCTTTGGGGAAAAAACAGGTTCCCATGAACTACCACATTGATGGTAGTCCACTGAACACAGAAGGCATTATAAGAGATCTGGGAACACAGGTTGATAGCAGCCTCTCTTTTGACCACCACATTGCCACTGTGATCAGAAAGTCCTTCTATGTGGCACATCTCATAACTAAGGGATTTGCATCCAGGAAGAAAGAGGTCATTGTCTCCCTCTACTCTTCCCTCATTAGGTCAATCATCAAGTACAATGCCCCATTTGGCATGCACCTCACTAGACACTTGCAACAACTGGAGAGGCCACAAAAGTACCTCACATAGAGGAACCTAGGCCTTAAACACATGTCCTGTCTGGACAGACTCCAAAAACTCCAACTATTCTCTGTCTCATATCACCTACTTAGAGGCGATCCCTGATTGACTTACAAAGCCAAGTCTGACCCAGCTCTGTTAGAAATGCTACATCTAAAGAAATTCCAATCCCTCCGCACCACATGCTCCACTGGCCTCAACCTCATTACCACAATCAACAGAATGTGCTGGAGGGACAGGTTCATATCCCAGAGACTGCCCATGCTATGGAACAGACTTCCCAGGCATGTTAAACAGAGCACCTCACTGGGCCTCTTCAAGAGAAATCTTGATGAGTGGATGGGAAATAGAAAATTCACCCTGGGGATCACTCCAGTGGCTCTACTCGACAGAGGCACTGGGAACTAAGGTTGGGTGGCACGATGCCAGGGTAATCCTATGGGCTAGGCTTGTAAATGCTCCAGGGCCATAGCCTAGTACACATCTATGAACCTATAATTGATGCATCTGTTGTGAGTGTGACATCCCCACTCTGAACCAGTCATCAGGGAACCTGAATCCGCACCACTGACACTGGAAAGGGAGGTTTACTTGGAATACAAATGGATAAACTCAGTATTTCCAGATGCATCAAGCACAATTTCCCTTAAGAGCACACAGGGAACACACTCAGCCCAGGATCTGGATTTCTCTATTTGTCGTCCTTCAGGTCCCCAGTAAGCTCTCCACGGGTACTGCTGCAGAGTTAAATACTCAGCAGAGTGCCCAAGCCAAGTCCTCCACCACTCTCTCTGTGAAACCAGTGCTTTGTGACCCTGTTCCAAGTAGCTGACACACACACACTGTGAGATTCGGTTCACACACACACACACACACACACACACACACACACACACACACACACACACACACACACACACACACACACAGGAAAGGCTAGTACAGATTTACTGCTGTTCCCCCTCCTGCCCAAACCATAAGGTAGTTATAATGCCACCAGGCACTATAAAGCCAGCTACCTAAGGCTCTTGCAAGGGTACCAATTATACTGGGTGAAGTTAATATTGAGACCAATGGCAATGTTGACCAAGCAGTAAGTCTTTCAGGAGTGGCCAGAGTTATCACCAAATAAATATATGCAAATACTCTCAAAGCTTGCATATTTTCTCTAAAGGACAAGCCATAATGAAAAGTTTAAATATATTTAATAAAATAAAAGAACATGAAAATATGAAATATCTATTTACAGTAAACACCAGAGTTTCAACCACAGAAAATATTAAAAACAGTTTCAGGAAACAATACTTAATTACTCTCACTACATTTTCCTGACTGATCTAGACAATTACTGTTCCTGCTTACTAAATAGAGTAAGGCAAGATGATTTGGGTGAGTGGTTCTTGTTGTCAGATCCAAAACGGACTGTAGAATACCAAGAGCAATGTCCTACTAATATCTAATTAATATCTCTGGCTTACAGAATGACATCAAACATACCTGGTCATCTGATTCTGTTTCCCGCATTATCACCCATCACTAGAAGCTACCAGGATTTTAGCACCTACGTGTTACCATACACACAGAGCTTTGCTCAGATCTGCTGCAACTGCTGGAAGTCATAAAAAACATTTTAACACTTCTACTCCTCCTACACAGGTACTAAACCATACTTCTTACAGACATGTGTTCAAAAAGTACAGTTTTGTACCTACCATAAATGTAGATGTTCGAGTGTTCACCCTGCTGCAGTCATCACACTTGGGTTATCCTGTCGTCAGGTGGTCCCGCAGTCGGCCGTAATTCCAAAGTCTTGGTCCGACATTGGTTGCTGTCACCTTTTCCCTGACGTCAGTGCACCAGGGGTATATATAATGCAACCAACGCCATCTTCTTCAGTTTTTCTTGCCCCAGATGTCAGGTGCCCCCAAAAAGGTGGTCAGAAATTAGTACCAAAAGGAGTAACCACAGCACAAACACAAAATCCCTTCAGCTATAAGCAAATACATCAGTAAGGCATAGAAGAGATTTAGCCAGTAGATCAGAGGGGATGGAGGGAGGGGTAATCTGGACTGCAGCAGGGTGAACACTCGAACATCTACATTTATGGCAGGTACAAAAATGTACTACGTTCATCGTGTTACCCTGCTGCAGTCATCACACTTGGGTTGAATCCCAAAGCTAAGGTAGGGGGGAGGTATCATAGAGGGTTAGTGGAGGCTATAAGGCCCTGCAGAACTGCAGTGGCGAAGCCCGCCCTGGACTTTGAGTAAAGAGGTAAGCGATAGTGTTTGGTAAAGGTGTGTACTGAACTTCAAGTTGCAGCTTCTAAAATTTCCTTGGTTGGAACCCCCCTGAGAAAGGCTGTAGAGGTAACTGTTGCCCTGGTAGAGTGGGGTCTAATAGTAGCAGGAACTGGTTTCCCATGATGAGTATAGCAGAAACGTATGCAATGACCTATCCATTTAGAAATGGTCTGCTTTGATATAGCCTTCCCTTGAGAAGCTGTAGCAGAGGATACAAAGAGCTGGTCAGAATTTCTGAAATCCTTAGTTTTGTCCAAATAGTAACGAAGCTGCCTGTGAATGTCCAAGGAATGCAGGAGTCTCTCACCTTTGTTCTGCAGATTGGGGAAGAAGGTGGGTAAGTGGATGGCTTGATTTAAAGCTACACTGGAAACCACCCTAGGCATAAAGGAAGGATTAGTTCGTAGAGAAACTCTGTCTTGATGAAAAATGAGGAAAGGTTCCACTGCCATTAGTGCCTGTAGCTATGAGACTCTTCTAGCTGAAGTTATTGCAAGGAGCAGGGCAGTCTTCCATGATAGGAACTGTAGATCTGCAGAGAAAGCTGGTTCAGAGGGAGGCAGCGTTAATTTTTCCAGAACAAAATTGAGGTCCCATGTTGGTGTAGGAGCTCTCCTGTGTGGTCTAATGTTTTTTGCCCCTCTGAGGAACTGCCTTAGAAGAGGATGTGAAAATAAAGGTGGATCCGTGTTGTAGTGAGCTGAAATAGCCGAAGCATGGATTTTAATTGAGGAAAAGGAAAGTCCTTTGTGCAACATCTCAGCTAAATACTGTAGAATGTGAGGCATGTGAGGCTGAATTGTGTCTTGGCCTTTAGCTTGGTTCCAGGCACAAAACCTTTTCCATTTGTCCGAATAAGCCTTCCTGGTGCTTGGCCTCCTGGCTTCCAGAATAACATCCAGAACTGCTTGTGAAAGAGGTGCTGGTTGGATGTTTAGATGACTTGCCATGCAGCCAGATTTAAAGTTTTGAGCTGGCTGTGAAGAATCTGATTGTTTTGTTGTGTGAGCAAATGGGGGATTTGAGGCAATATCCATGGTGGGCTGTGGGCCATATTTTTCAATAGCGGATACCAGTGCTGGCGTGGCCAGTCTGGGGCTATGAGAATCAGTCGTGGTCTCTCCTTTTTGACTTTCAAAAGAACCTTTGTGAGGAAAGACAATGGAGGGAAGGCGTATACTGTCTGTTTTTTCCAACTGAAAGAGAGAGCATCCACTTTCCAAGCTTGATGGTGAAATGTCCTTGTACAAAATTTTGTCAGTTGATAGTTTTGAGGACTGGCAAACAGGTCTATGTCTGGAAGGCCACTTTTTTGAGTTATCATTGCAAATATTTGTGGACCTAGTTTCCACTCATGGGGATCCTTGATGTTTCTGCTGAGGTCGTCTGCCAATGTGTTCTTCTGTCCTGGCAGGAATTGAGCTTGTAACTGGACTTGGTAGGCCAGAGCTGTGTTCCATAAGGTCATTGCTTGCCTGCATAGAGGGTAAGAATGTGTACCCCTTGTTTGTTTATGTACCACATTACTGTGGTGTTGTCCGTCTTTATTGCAAGTTGTCCTGGATGTAATAGATCCTTGAAGGCTGTCAGAGCTTTCTATACAGCTAGCATCTCTTTTTGATTTATGTGCAGATTTCTTTGATCTGCAGTCCATAGGCCTTGAATGCATTGTCCTGCCATGTGTGCCCCCCAGGCGTAGTCTGAAGCATCTGTTGTGATAGTTTGCCTGGCTGGGGGCAAGGTGAAAGGCTGACCCTTGTTGAGGTGACATGCCTGTGACCACCATAGGGATTCCTGTTGTAGGCAGGGAATGAGAGATATCATTGTGTCCAAGCTGTGGCTGTGTTGAGACCATACGCTTTTTAGGTACCACTGTAATTTCCTCATATGCAGCTTTGCAAATGGTATTATTAGTATGCAAGATGCCATGAAGCCCAAAGCCTGCAGAATTTTTCTTGCAGTTAATTGGGTCTTTGTTGCCATTGTCTTGAAATATTGAGTCAGTTGTAGTTGCTTGTCTTGCGTAAGATAAGCCTTCTGGGCTGTTGTATTCAAGCTGGCACCCAGGAATGTCATTTTTTGTGAGGGTACTAGTTTTGACTTCTTTTTGTTTACTGTGCACCCCAGGCAGTTTAGTAGATGCTTTACAAAGGCCAGATGATGTAAGAGAATGTCTTTGCTTTCTGCTTGGATGAGGCAGTTGTCCAGGTATGGATATATTTGAATTCCTCTTTGTCTGCAGTATGCAATTACTGGTGCCAGGCATTTTGTGAAAACTCTGGGCGCAGTAGAAAAGTCAAAGGGCAGTGCAGAGAATTGGTAATGGGTAGAACCTGCAATGAAACGGAGGTATCTTCTGCAACTTTGTCTGATAGGGACATGCAGGTATGCCTCCTTGAGGTCCAACGTTACTAGCCATGCTTCCTTGCCCAACATGGGAAGTAGCTGCTGTAGTGTTAGCATCTTGAATTTGGGTACTTGTAAGTAAGTGTTTAGAATTGAAAGGTCCAGAATTGGTCTCCAGGCATTGTCCTTTCTGGGCACTAGAAAGAGTCTTGAATAAAATCCTTGGCCTTGCTCTCGAGCAGGTACCAGTTGAATGGCTCTCATGTCCATGAGAGCTGTAATTTGCTTTTGTGCCTCTGCCCATTGATTTTGTGGCAGGTTTGGCATTCCTCTTTTCATTGGCAAGGTGTGAAAGTGGAATCTGTATCATCGTAAAATGATGTCTAGGACCCATTTGTCCTTTGTGACAAAGTGCCAGTTGTCTGCAAAAAGTGCGAGTTTTCCCCCCAAGGGGGATGCCAATAGAGTATTGCTTGGCCAGATGAGGTGCAAGTCATTGAGTTTGCCTTCTGGTGGTTTGAGACCGGTCTTCTCCTCCCTTCTGTGTTGTAAAGCCCCATTGGCGAGGTTTATACTGGGCTTGTGGTTGTCCTCTGCCTCTTGGTCGTCTGTATTTACCCCTCTGTGGTCTGTCAGTGGCTGGAAAGGACCAATTTTTTGTTGGCCAGTTTCTGCTGAAGCGAGGAGGTTGTACTTGTAGGAAATCTTTGACTGTCTGCATAGATTTTGCTTTATCGTCCATTTTCTTTAAAACTTCTTCTGCTTTAACTCCAAAAAGAACATCTTGCTGTAAGGGAGCATCTAGTAGTTTTGCTTTAACATGATCAGGCAGAGTTTGTTCCTTTAACCAAGCATGCCTACGTATAACAGACCCAGTGACAGCTGCTCTGCAGGAGGCCTCCAAAGAATCAAACCCACATTGTAAGGTATGTTTGCCCACCTGCTCAGTGGCATGCAATAGATCCTGTACTTCTTTCAATTCAGATTGTTGAGGGAGAGAGGTTATTCTTTGCTTTAACTGAGAGATTAGGAATTGCTGATACTTAAGCATGTGAAATTGACAATTCAGTGCCCTCATAGCTAGTGTGGCTGAGGTGTAAACCTTTTTCCCCCACCTGTCTAGTGCTCTGGAATCCCTCTCAGAAGGTACTGGGTTTTTAGCCATAGAAGCCTTAGCCCCCCCTTGGGACCCTGTGAGATAGTCTCTGGGTCAACTACAGGGCTTTTGTAAAGAAATTTGTGGGAGTCAGGCACTCTATAGTATCTGTCAGGCTTAGCCGGAGCAGGAGGTAGAGAGTCTGGGTTGAAACTGGATTCTAAATAGACATCATCCACAATGTCCAAAACTGGTGGGATGGCAAGTGGTCTGTGTTGGGGGAGTAAAGGAAACTCTCTGAGCCTTTTCTTTGAATCAGAGTAGTCCTGACCTTCCCAGTGAAAATGTTCCCTCATAGTGTGTAAAGTTTCCCCAAAGGAGTAGTCTTCAGGAGGAGAAGCTGAGGGAATAGAGTCCTCAGCATCAGAATCTTCATAAGGAGAGAAGGAGTAGTCTTGGTCCTCAGAGGAGTCTGAAGAAATGGACATTTGCTCAGAGGATGCATAATCTTCCTCTTGTCTAGGCCTTTTGTCAGGAGGGGGCTGGGAACCGCTGATTAAAGAAATCAAACTTTCAGCCATTTTGAGCATCTGTTTCTTAGGCATGGGGCCTTGAACAGGAGACTGGAGTGTAGTCCTTTTAGATTTAGAAGGAGTCTTCGACTTAGAAAACGTTTTAATGGTGACAGTCGTCGGTCTGAAAACGCCTTCAGAAACCGATGGCGTTTCTGTAGTACTGACGTCTTTTGTAGCAAAGTCGTCGGAAGGGCCTGAAGTAAAAGGCTGCGTCGGCCTGGCACATTCCGTCAAAATTTCCGTAGCGGTCTCGGGTTCCAGATCTGCGGTAGTCAGGGGCTGTGTCGGAGCCTCACTGAGGACCGGAGACCGGATCGGCCGAGGCCTTGGAATCTGGCTTAGGCCTGGCCTGTCTGTCCTTATCCCTGTGTTTTTTGTGCACGCCGGTAGTCGGTTGCTCCGACGGCAATGTGTAGTTAAATTTCCTACCGAAGTAGTGTTGTGCGAAATCAAAGCGTCTTTTAATAGTACGCTTATTAAACCTAGCACAAAACCGACAAGAAGTGACGTTGTGGTCTGGGCCTAGGCAAGGTATGCAAAAAGAATGAAAATCCTTATGAGGTATTTGCTTCCCACAAGAAATACAATTGTTAACTTTTTCTGACATCGGTCTGTGGCAAGAAAAGTTTCCCCAACGGGGTACTTAGCTTTATAGAAGACTTCGGTCTGAAATTCGAATTCGAAAATCTCAAGAGTCGGCTGACCGGCACTTGCGAACTGCTTCTGCTTCGGGCACCACACGGCAAGAAAGACTGAAGAAGATGGCATCGGTTGCATTATATATACCCCTGGCGCACTGACGTCAGGGAAGAGGTGACAGCAACCGACGCCGGACCAAGACTTTGGAATTCCGGCCGACTGCGGGACCGCCTGACGACAGGATAACTCAAGTGTGATGACTGCAGCAGGGTAACACGATGAACATCTGTGTGATAACATCTTTATGACCTAGACTCGGTAATTCTTAATTTCCTAGTTTTTTTGAAAGTTTGCTGAAGCTGGATTGTTAAAACATATACATTTAATTCAGTTATAATACATGTGCATTTCTTTTCTTTCCTGCAGGGTACACTACTGATAAAGTTTTAACACAAGCAAACTTCGCAAATACATTTTCGGCACAAGCATCTGTACCAATTAGTTTGATATACAAATGACTTATATTTATTTACAAAATTTCGGCTAGCTGTGCTGGCATTTGTTACACATCCACTGCACCGCTTCTCCTGACATAGCTGGCAGTACCTCCTATCGTCATAGTGACAAACTGCATCAATACTGGCAAGAAAAAAAGAGAACCCTGCCTCTAAGCAGGTATAAAATGTACATCAATCCAGGGATCAGGAACATCATCTAAAATCAAAAAGTAAACCTGAAAAGGGATAGGATTGCCATGCAGCACCCTCATATGAAAGCAAGACAAGGAAAGGGTGAGCTCATGTCACAAACGCCAAGGGAAGAACTAAGACTGGTTGTCTTGACTCACCTCTATGATGTGATTTTCTGGGTCTACTCCACAGGAAATAAGGGGCGTCAATGGACAGTGTACAGAACCACTGAAGAAAAAGTAGTAAACTAGGAGAAGGATGTACATCACCCTTTTCAAAGCAATCTTCTGTGACTACGGTCAGAGAAAAGTCCATGTCACAGCTAAATCTGGAGACTCCTATTGGTGTCCACTAATCATCCATTCACTATCATATGGCAATATCAGAAGACCATTCTGCTGCAGTGCTTCTGCTACCACAGTTATCTCCTTTATGAAGACCTTATGTGTACAGGAAAGGCCAAAGTCAACACTGGATTGCCAGGTTAACAAAATATAAAATTGGAACTTCTGTCATTTAAGACTCTAAGGGTCAAAGTGGCAAAGGAGTAGGCCCAGGAGTACACACATTTTCAAACTGAACCATAGCTTTGGAGTTCTTAACCAGAAGGAGGAGAGGTTTCAGTTATTAGATTACAATAAGCACAGGGCTACGCCAATGATCTAATTTCTTGAGTGTGGGGAGACCCTACTTAGGATGCTTTCAAACTATACCCTTAATGATGAGCTTTAATGGAGGAAGGCCCCAGAGCTCTTCCTATTTCTCCCCACTTACTGTAGCACACTGGTGACTGAAAGCGCCTGTGTGCATGTGTGTGTGGGGGGGGGGACTCCTCTGTTGACTAGCTCGGACCAAAAAAAACCTTGTACCCCCCAGTCTAGGGGCGGGGTTATACAGGCCACTTAGTCTACAAGCTTAATGCAGACAATAAAGCCTATGAGCTATGCAGTCCTCCATTTCATTACATCAGTAAATATTTGCATAGTGTGTAGCTCTGAGCAAATCACTTGCACAGTGCTCCTGGGTTCCCCTGGAAAGAGACACTCATGCCTGATAGGCTTACTCAGTAAACAAACTAATAAATTAATGAATAATATTAGCTGTAGAGTGTTGCATGGAGTTTAGATGTACACAAGGAGGAGGAAGCCAGACTGCCAGGCCTAGATCTTATTATTATGTAGAAATTGATGTGTTGTTGTGATCCCCTGCAACATTCAAATATATTCAGTCACATGCTAATCAGCTTCCTATAAATCATGCACTTCAACAAGGATTGCCAACGGCCTTGGAATTGAGATCTCCACAGACTGCTTTGAATTTTGCTAGTAAGCTAGCTTCAGCTCAGTGGAGAAGTTCAGGATCAGACAGACTGAAAGATGCACATAATATACTACTAGGGAGTGTCTGATGATCAAGTGCAGGAAGGAGAGTGGACTGGACTCCCAAGACTGGGTGTCACTGGAGTCTCTTTGTCATCTGCTAATGATGGATAGGATGCTGTCCTCTCACAACAGAAGAATGTGCATTCATACTAGGAGTAAGAGGCACCCTTGGCTGTGGGGAAGTCTGGTAGGGAATATGTCTTAGCATCTGGCCAGGAATCCTCCCCCTTTGTTTACTCCTCTCCAGTTCTTGCTTAAAATCCATCCATCCATCTATCCACTCTTTTGTTGACCCACTAAGTTAGCAGCCTCTTTACAGGGGAGACCAAAGGTGCTATTTATACTACTACTGGAAATTTGGCCAGGGCATTGGGGAACTTCACCAACTCTTCATTGTTCTAAGTGAGAAACATTTTGGAGGAGCGCTTCCTGTTTCTGTTCCAGGTGCAGAGGCAGCTTGGAGAAACAGGGAGGCAGATGGAGAGAGAAGGAGATGGAGAAGTGAAATAAATGAAGGAGAAATCAAGCATCGAGACTAGAGAATGTGTGGAGGATTCAGAGGAAATGTTCCAAAGAAACCTGTTTGATAGAGATGAGTCAGCAAATGATGGATGCGTAATTACAAACCTCCAGTCAAGAGGGTTGCAACATGATTTACTTAAAGAAATGGTGGTTCATTGTGATCCAGAAAATGAAGCTGGTGTTTTCTGGGGGGAACATTATGGAGAAGGATTCAGAAACAATACTGAAGAGTAGTGGGGAGATGGAAACGAAATCATATGCAGAGAAAGTAAAAGAAAGCAAAAGTGGACTAGCAGAAAAGAAGGCATTAGAAAATGAAAGCATGTGGAAAGGATTAAAAATAAAGTAAGACAAAGAAATAGGTATGAAATTTGGGACAATTTAATAGCTCATTTGGATGTAAAAGCACATGAGGAAAGATCAGTTATTCTTATTAACAGAGTGACATTTTGTGACATTATATTTGAGAATGTTTTTTCAATGGAAAATTTTCTTGGAGAATATGAAAAAAAAGACTGTAACCCATGGACTCTGTGTGATAAAAGCATTTAACAGGGAAAACAAAAAAGAAGATTCAAGCACAATTTCGAACAGAGGTAGAAAGAGAGACTTTGAAAGGACATTTGAATGCTTTATATAAAGAAGTGAGGGACATTGCAAAAGTTAATGATGAAGGGGTTTACTGACTGGTGGCTGGGATTGTAATATTGTGTTAAAAATAGAAAGAGGAAAAATATACATATGCCAAGCATGATAAATGTGGAGGGGAATATTTGGTGTTGTTAAATACTGGGGACAACCCAAAATATGTTTCTTTTGTGGAAAAGGACATTTTAAAAGTAATTTTTTTTTTTTTTTGCTCAAAATGTTTTATTTAATTTTCCAATAACAATAGAGAAAAAAATAATTTTACAATTTAAATGACAAATTGTAATAAACTATGTACAAAATTTACAAAGGCCTCAAAAGCAAGAGAGAAGAGGATAGCAAAACAATATAAACATATAAAGAAAGCTATACAATATTCAACAATTCTTGCTTCCAGTTTGATTAATTAGATGAAAGTGTACCTGGATTCACTGTCTTAATAAGAGAGAAAACTTTCTCCCAAGGATTATTAGTCCATTTTCTAGGAAAAATTCTTAATTCTTTAGCTTTTATTTCCATTGATGCTACTTCGTCCAACAGAATCATGAAGTCTTCGAAGGCTGGAATGGAGGATGATTTCTGTCTTCTTGTAATGCATTTTTTGGCTACTGCCAAAATTGTCCAAAGAAGATATTTATTTTTGTTATTCATTGTAATAGACTTATATACATTCAAAAAAATTAAAGATTTTGATAATATAAGGGAATCAGTAAAGATAGCTTGAAGGAAATTACCAATACCTTCCCAAAATGTCTTAATGAGAGAACATTCATAAGAATATGAGACCAATCAGCCTTGCATTTTAGAGAGCATCTCCAACGTGTTACCTCCTTAGAAAGATTAAATTTAGCAACTTTACTGGGAGTATAGAAAGCTCTATGCAAGAATTTCCAGGAAATAAATCTTCCAAACTTGTAAATTAGAAGTTAATTTAATGGAATGCAAAAGATTAGTTTTATTCTCAGAGGTTAGGGACAATGCATAATCCTTAGTAATAAAATCCCAAATTTTCTGATTAGGGATAGTTTTATAGTTAATAATAATTTTAAAAAGTTTTGAAATTAAATTCTCCATGTAATATTTCATGTATAAGAAGTATAAATTTGGGTGAGGATTTAAAGGAAGAATTCTTTATTGTTCTGCACAGATCTTGAGTAAATGGAAGTACACTGTTGAGCTAACCAATCTGATTTTTGATAAATTAAATGTTTTGATTAAATTGTATGCATCCAGGGTAAATTCATTGTGCAATGATACCAGCATGTAATTTTTTTCGCTTCCCAATTAATAAGAGTATCTCCACTGATATTATTAAAAAACTTTTTTTGTAATTTTAAAGGGGTGTAGTAGTTGTATCCATAGTTTAATATCAACATTGTTAACAAAACTTCTAAAAATATTGTAAATATAGTTTATATAATTTAGATTTGTGGTTTTAATAATATTATAGTGTATATTGACACAAAGTGTATACCAAAGTTTACAACTCAGATCATTTAGTTGTAAATTTTTTATTAATTTATTTTCATTTAGGATAACAATTGCGTGTAGGGATTTCCAAGCTGAAGAAAATTTTGGATCAATCCAATTTAATACTGTTTTGAGATTAGAAGCTTTAAAATAGGATTCTAAATTTGGAAAATATATTCCTGCAAGCTCCCAGGGTCTAATATGATTTGATAAAGCTATTCTATTTTTTTTTTTGGAGAATTCTATTTACTTCTCTTAAAATATTTTTACTGGATAATATAGGAATAGATAAAGCAATGTAATTTATTTTTGGTAACAGAATCATTTTAATTAATTGTAGCCTATCTTAAAAATTTAAATGTAATTTATTCCATTTCTCTGTAAGAGTTTTTAATATGTTTACGATGTTATAGTTCGTATTTAAAGTTAAATCAATATTATCACATAGCACAATCCCTAGATATTTTAAAGAAGAGACCTGTTTCCCAACTATTTCATTTATAGTCAATTTAGTGTTATCATTGAGTTTTTTATTTAATATGTGGTTAGATTTAGAACTGCTAATTTTTAATCCTGAGATACAGTACATTTTTGTAACTAATAAATCTAATTCTTGTAAGTATTCTTCTGAGTGTATTAAAGTAAATAAGATATCATCTGCAAATAGCATTATCTTAGAGTCAAATTGATTATATATATTAAAGCCTTTAATTCTGGAATTAGAATGGATTGCCAAAGAAAAAAGTTCTATTGCTAATGCAAATAAAATTGGGAAGATTGGGCATCCTTGTTTGGTACCTTTAGTAATTTCAATATATTCAGATGTAAATGGTCCTAATTTTACATAGGCTAAATAATTATTATAAATATTTTTTATAAAAGTAATGAATTGGATAGGGAACTTAAATGATTCAATAATTTTAAAAAGAAAATTCCAATTTAAGGAGTCAAAGGCTTTTTCAATATTGAGGGTGATTATAAGAGCTTCTTGATTATCTCTATTTAAGATATCTATGGTGGTCAGGATTCTTTGAATGTTGTCTTGAGTGTGTTTATTATAAATAAATCCCATTTGAGCTTCAGTGATGAGATGTGTTAGTGATTTCTTAAATCTGTTAACTAAAATAGACATTAAAATTTTATAATCATTATTAATCAGAGAAATTGGCCTATATGAACTGCATAAATGAGAATCTTTATTTTCTTTTAGTATAGGGTTATCTAATGAATATCTCCATGAAGGTAGAATTATACCCTATAAGTATGATTCATTCAGAGCCTTATGTAAGACTGATACAGCCGAGGATGGTAGAAGCTTATATATTTCATTAATACCACCATCTATGCCTGGTGATTTGTTGTTTTTGCTTTCTTTAATTTTTTCATTAATTTCCTTTAAGGAGATTTGTTTCTGAATCTCATTAATTAAATTTTCTGGTAGGTTTTTTAATTTAGAAAAGTCCAGGCCATGGTCTGAGATACTATGTTGAAAATTTTTGTTTTTGTAGTGTTCTGAGTAGTGATATTTAAAGGCATCTAAAATATCACTTATGTCAGAAACTTTTTTTATTATTCCTCCCTTTATGAACCACACTTGCAATATTATTTTCAATGGAATGTCTTTTTACTGTCAATGCTAGGTTGTGCATATACTTTAGAGATACAGAGTAAGAATTTAGTTTTAATTTTTCTAGGGCTAAATTAGTTTTGTGAGTTAAAATGTCATTATACTTTTTATTCAAAGATTCAATTTCCCTTTTCTTATTCGAGAAAATTCTTGTATTACCATTGTTAATTAATCCAACATGTTTTTGTATGTTAGATAATTCAGACTCCCATTCCTTTGTTTTGTTATTAAACCATGTAATCATTTTGCAATATAAATAAGCTATCAAGGAATCCCAGAGGATTACTATGTTTACCTTACTAGTTAGGTTTGTATCTAGGAAAACATTATTTCTGAGTCTAACCAAGGTTTAAACTGTTTTAATTTGGTAATATAGACTGGAATTCTTTTACTGAAAGACAATTTCTTAAAATCTGTTTGAAGATTAAAAATGAGTGCATTATGATCAGACATAGGGCATGGGGTTATTGTAAAGTATGATATTTTTGTTTTTAGATCTTGGGATATAAAATGTTATCAATTCTAGTCTGAGTCTTATGTCTAAAATCACAGTGAGAGAATTTTAGTGAGTTATCATTTTTGAGATAAAATAAATCATATAGCCATAAGTTATCTGTCCATTTTTAAGATATTTCCCTATAGAGCTAATACGAAAAAAGTTTTTTTTAGAGGTTTCTGAATCATTAAGTAAACAGTTAAAGTCCCCTCCTAGAATCAGACTACCCTTAATATTTTTAATGATGCATTCTAAGTGTTTTTTATTGTTTTTACTCCAATTTCAGGAAATCAATGAGCATTAACTAATGTACAAATTCTGTTACTAAATGTTATTATTATAACTGATAGAAGACCCTCCTTATCTTCATAATTGTAAATAATTTGAGGAGAGATAATGTTTTTCTTCCATAGTGTTAAGACTCCTCTAGTTTTTTTAGTGTGTAAAGAATTGGATAGTTTTAAGTATTCATTTGGATTCCAAATAAAGCTATCAAGTGAGTTTCTTGTAAAAAAACTACTTGTGCTTTACTTAACTTCAAGTATTTTAGTAAATTATTTTTTTTCCTTGGGTTATTTAAGCCATTAACATTCAGAGAAAGAAAGGTCAAATCCATCTTATTTACTCAAAGGTCAACAATGATAGAATGATATAGTAGCAAGCATTTGTAATATTTCAATTGTGTGGATCCTTCTTGGAAAGGTTATATTTTGACGACAGATTGCTAATTCACATTAAAAAATATAATTTAAAATTAGACTGAGGCCTGTAAAAGGAAACATTTTTTTTAAAAAAAAAGTGATTCAATTTCAGTAAATCCTTTAACTGATATGGAATGAAAAATATTCCTAATCTGACAGAATAAAGATATCCAGTCAGATTAACCATCATTCCAAAGATGTGAACAAAACTGCCCAACTTGAGGCTCCAGAATATGTATTCTATGGAAATTCTATAAGTTAATTGGTATGAGAGAACAACAATAAATTGATGTAACACATAATTTTGATTATGAGTGCATTTTAGACTTCACTAGTAAAAACATTGTTTGATTAAGAAGGAACATATTTTCATTACTGTATGAATCCTTCCAGAGTCAAATAATTAATAGCTTAACAGTGGATATGTATGAGAAGGTTTGTCAAAAGAGAAGTATTCAAACAACAATTGACTATGTAAGCAATTAGATTCACATAAAGCTGAATCATAAAACACCAACAGCAGCTGTAAGACAAAGCTTATGTGAGTTGAAAGGTGCTGCAACACAGTGATCAATATCAGGTCATGTATTTTTCTGCATTTCTTTCATTAGGTAACAAATGAAAAGAGAAGAAATTAATTTGTGAATGATAGTCATAGGTGTCCTACAAACTCCTCAGAGGTGACCTCTGTCTGGCATACAAAACAATCTCAGACACCACCCTGATGGAACTGCTGCATATCTGCAAGTCAAGCTCCACTCGAGTAACCCACATGTGAGACCTCAACCTGGTCTGTGACATCAATAGGACTTGTTGGTGGGACATATGTGTGTTTCAGAGACTCCCCCTTTTGTAGAATAGACTCCCTCTCCATGTAAAGAGAGTACCTCATTAAACCTTTATAAGCGCAACCTGGATAACTGGATGGGGAACATAAAATACACCCCTGGGATTCCACTTATGTCCCTGCTGGACAGTGGCATAGGGTGCTGACTTGTAACATGGGCTAAATTCTTGGCTAGGCTTTTAAAGGCCTCAGAGCCCATAATCTAGTAACTTCCTATGATCCTAAGTAGATCCAGATCAACAAGAAGGGGCAGGAGTTACAGGGTTTAAATAAACGAAGGGATCAGCACACTCATCGGTTACAGAAGCTGGTTGTCTGTCTATGCTCTTGGAGACATGGGATCAGCTAACTGTCCCAAAGTCAAAAGGCCAACTAGTGAGTTTGCTCACCAACCTCCAAGGAGAGGTGTAGGACACAGCTTCATCAAAGCGCTGCTTGGTGGAAGCCTGTGGAGGATCAACTCTCTACCAGACTCCTCAGACTGCAGACCTAAGGCATTCTGGCAAACCGCATACATGTGCAAAGATGTATGTACACTACCTGGAACTGGATGCTGTGAGGGAAAGCTAGTCAGTACAGAATACCTACAATATGACAGTAAGTCAGGGATCTACTAGCCAGGCTCTTGCTCTGAAACAGAATGAATGGATGCTAATAGGAGTAGGTGGACTCAGAAAACCGGATGTCAGTAAAGTGAAGCAAGAAAAAAAAAAGTGATCACCCAAGAAAATGGGCTGATGCTTGCTGGCTAAAACTAAGTTTAAAAATATAAAGTTATGTATTTTCTGCATAAAAGAACAAGCTAGGATTAATATATATATATATATATATATATATATATATATATATATATATATATGTATATGGGTCTACTTTAAAAGCCCGAAACGCTACTTACGACACAAAATCACCGGCCAGATAACCGACAACACACAAAACCGACAACGCAAAACACCGAACACCATAACACCGACACACCGAACGTAAACAACACATCACACTACATAACATACCCACTAGCCCTAACCCAAACCCTAACCCTAAGGTCCGACACTATCGCACACTCACCCTACCTGCACCCTAACCCTAACTCACTTAACCCACCCCTAACCCCAAGGTCCAACACTATCGCACACTTCACCTACCTGCACCCTAACCCTAACTCACTTAACCCACCCCTAGCCCAAGGTCCAACACTATCGCACACTTCACCTACCTGCACCCTAACCCTAACTCACGTAACCCGTCCCTAAACTACAGTCCCTCACTATCGCACACTTACCTTACATGAACCCTAACTCCGACACTAACACACACTCACCTTTCCCACAGCCTAACCCGAAATCCCACAATATCGCACACTTACCTCACCGCTCCTAACGCCGTCACTGTTGCACACTTACCGAGTCACGATCGCACATTACCCTTGTCGGTCTTTCCGCTGTCGGCAAATCACCCTGTCGGTAAACTTACCTGTCGGTCGTTTGGTCTTCGTTTTCCGCGTGTCGGGGAATCGTCGGTTCGGTCTTTAGATGTAGACCCATATATATATATATATATATATATATATATATATATATATATATATATGTATACACACACACATATACAGATATATAGATATATATATATATATATATTGTATATGGATTCCATACATTTGGTCAAATTACACTTCGCCGAAAGCTCACTTGACTGAAAGCTCACTTGGTCAAAGTTCATTTGGTCGAAAATGGAATATAGCACCTGCCCCACTGCAGTGCAACCCTGGAGTGAGAATATTAAATAAGGGGGGTGTGGGGGGGCACAGCCCCCCACAATGGGGGGTGTGGGAGGTGTGGCCCCCCACATAATTTTAATGTATTCACTATTATAAGAAGGTATATCCATTAGAAATGCATTGATATATATATCTTTACTAAAAACTATTGGCATAATGTGGGAGCTATGCCCCCACACCCCCTTATTTAATATTCTCATGGCACTGCAGTGGGGCAGGCACTATATTCCATTTTCGACCAAATGAACTTCGACCAAGTGAGCTTTCAGTCAAGTGGGCTTTCAGTGAAGTGAAATGCTTGGTATCAATTTCGACTAAGTGTAATTCGACCAAATGTATACAATCATTTCATATATATTTTATTTTATTTTTATTTATTTTACATTTGTTGACCGGGCTAGTCTGGCTGGATATATGTCCATTTTCAGCACAGGCCCGGGGAGAAAAGCTCCACACAAAGATGGGTTTATATAATCAAGAGTCGTTATACATTCAAATCAGAAATATTACACAAAAGGAAGGTGTTACAAAAAAAAAACTGGTTCATAAGCATTACCAAGAAAAATACTTTGCAATACTTGAAATAAAAATGCAAGAAAATTTTTTTTAAGGGTGAAAAGAGGTTGAGGGAATAGAAAGTTTAGTCAGGGTTTGTACAGGACAGAGATGTTGGGGATTAAGCACAGTTTTTAGCTGCCTATTGAAGGTACAAACAAAAATACTAAAAGAACCTAGAAAAGGTTTGAGGGGGTGAAAAAAGGTAGAGGAAATAAAAGTAAAGGTTTAGTCAGGGTTTGTACAAGGACAGAGCCCTTGAGAGTTAAATATATATGTGTGTTTATGTGCACATATGAATATATATACACACACACACATATTTTTTTTGTTCTCTGAATTGGGACTTAATGGAGTACAACAATCTCATTATCACACTAAGTTTAAACAACTTAGACTATAGTAACTAACTGTCTTTCGGCTTTTCCCGGTTAGGGGTCGCCACAGCAGAACTCCGGTCCGCTAATGATTGGCAGTAGATTTTTTTACGTGCTGGCTTGCCGGGCCTAACGCACAACTTTCAACAAAGGAACGCCCATTCACGCATGTCGACACACATAAAAAACTCTAACTGAAAATCGAACGGTTTGTTGAAAGGCAACCCTCTGTTGGACTGGCAGGCATGAGCCCACCACAGGAATTCCTTTTGAAGGCAAGGAATGATTGGTATCAAAGCTTCTAAACTGTGACTGTGCTGAGACCATACACTCCTTAGGTACCATTGTAATTTTCTCATATGCAGCCTGGCCTGTGGAATCAGAATTATGCAGGATGCCATGTAACCCAGGGCCTGCAGGATTTTCCTTGCAGTTAGCTGAGTTTGTCTTGTCAGATTCATGAAGTAATCCGGAAGTTGTTTTTGTTTTTCTTCTGTGAGAAAGGCCATTTGGGTGGTTGTGTCTAGATCTGCACCCAAAAAGGTTACCCTTTGGGATGGAACAAGTCTTGACTTTTGGATGTTGACTGTGTATCCCAAGGCCTGTAGTAGGCGGATGGCATATGCCAAGTCCTTTATCAAATTTTCCTTGTTGTCCGCTTGTATAAGGCAGTCGTCCAGATATGGGTAGATTTGAATCCCCTGAAGTCTGCAGTGTGCAATTACTGATGCCAGGCATTTCGTGAATACTCTGGGTGCAGTAGATAAGCCAAAGGGTAATGCTGAGAATTGATAATGCTCTGATCCTGCAAGAAATCTGAGGTGTCTTCTGCAACTTGGTCAAATAGGGACATGCAAGTATGCCTCCTTGAGATCTAGAGTCACCAGCCAAGACTCCTTGCCCAGCATGGGAAGAAGTTGCTGTAGGGTCAGCATCTTGAATTTTGGCACAATGAGGAAAGTATTTAGTGCGGACAGGTTGAGAATAGGCCTCCATTGATTTTCTTTTCTTGGAACAAGGAATAATCTGGAGTAGAATCCTTGACCTTGTTCTGAAAGAGGTACCTTTTCTATGGCTTTCATTTGAAGTAAGTTGTTGATCTGCTTTAAAGCCTCTGCCCTCGGATTTGGTGGCAGGTTTGGCATTCCGTTTCTTCTTGGCAAAGTGTGGAAGTGGAACCTGTATCCCAGAACATTAAATAGCAATTGATGCTGGAACAGGTTCTAACCTAGGGATGTGGGTGTTGCATTTTTGTCACTTGCAAGGGACAACCAGCCAAGGCACTCTACTTCAAAACCTGAACAATATCTGCAGTATAAAAAAACAAAGCTGCCTACCGCAGTAAATAAATCACAAACTGAGTGCTGCACTCAAGAACCATCACATGGTAAAAACAATAAAAACAGTAGTTCACCATTTTTCTGGGCATAAAAAGCAAAAGTCACATACGTCTACTGTTCTGAGAGTATTGCAGGAATATGCTTTAGTGCCTGGTCTGGTGAAAAGAACAGCTCAGTCAATAATGCAGTCTCCAAGAAAAACAGTATATTTGAGAATGTAAGGTCATAAACAAAAGGCTGTTTTATCTCAACAGCACACAACTGCCACAGGCAAGACAGTAAACAAAGACAAAATGTTTTACATTGATCATTAGTGCCTCTCATCTGTACAGATTTTTGCAGAATGTCCAGATTTTTGTCTCATATTTTTGGTCCATTTTTCATAAAATTTTGGTTTTATGGCAAATTAGTGACAAATCCTTAAAGATTAAAGTTAGAAAATTATGACAGACATTTGAGTTCCAGACTTCATACCCTCCAGAAAATGTATGCTAATGTAAAATCTCAAAGATATTTAGAAAGAAATTTTTATTTGCCTTCTAGGAAATTTAATTACAGACCCCAAAAACATTATAATTGTGGGGTGAAAGGTGTGGTTTATCTAGGGTTTTGTGAAGAATGTAAAGGGTTTTATGTTGGAAAAACAGAGCAGGTTTTAAGAAGAAGGGTGTATGAACACCTGAACGACATCAGTAACCACAAGGAAAGCAATGCTTTTTACAAACATCTGTTGACATGTGAAAATATGCGTTTAAGGTTTATTGTCATTGAGCGAGTTGCCCCTGAAGTTAGAGGTGGCAACTGGGAAACGAAACTAGAATACCGTGAACTACTTTGGCAACTTAAATTGGATGCTAGTAGGTTTCCCGGTATGAATGAGAACATCAACATTAATGTGTTTTAAAAATGAGACAAGCTAGACTGTAAAGGAGGAAATTATTTGTCTTACAGGGTTCTGCTTGGGTTGTACTAGGACCTTAATGACAAGGCTTTAAAAGTAAAAGCATAAAAGAAAAACAGGAGGAAGTTTGGGGTTTTATTGGGGGTATGTTTACTTGCCCTGAGAATATGGTTAACTAACACAATAGTGTTGCTTTATTATTTGGATATAAGATTGTTTTATACAAAACTTTATATAAAACTTTACATTTTTGCATTTTTACAATTTTATACTTTTACATTTCTTTGTATTTTACTTTAAAATATCAATAGGCATTAATTAACTGAGACATGTGACCTTGTCTAGAGTATAAATGAAATGGCATGAGTTACCAAATTGTTTTACCTTGAGAAAGCCCGGTAGTGACTGGGAGAAAGCGCTTGGTTTTAATTTTGAGATCTAATAAAAGCTTTTGAATAAGCTGCGTTTGTGTTGGTATTGGCCACGCAAAAGGATTTACAGCATTGTACTTAATTGTTGCTTTTCGGGTCCTGTTGTGCTGACTTTGTTCTTTTGGCTTGGGCTACATTCATTTCTGACTTTACTAATGTAAAATCTGTTATTCTGTCAACATTCTAAGTTTGTAAGAACAATATTTAAAAATTGTCCCTATTTTTGGGCTTTTGTTCCACTTGTATTTAAGGCTTTGTCCAAATTTCCTGCTCTGAGAGGTTGAGAGGTATGATACTGTTAGGGAAAGTATTGTATATAAGGGCGCAAACTAAAAACAATAAATTCTACTAACAAATGAAAGGAAAGCTATTTATTTTATATACATACACACACACACACATATATATATATATATATATATATATATATATATATGTATATATATAAATATATATATATATATATATATATATATATATATATATATATATATATATATATATATACATATACATGCTTTGCATAATGCATTTTTGTTAACCATGCCTACAATTTTAGTTTAACAGACAAAATAAACTGTTTAGATTGCACAAGGAGCATTCTCCCAAACCATCATGGAAATTTGAAATTGTTGCTAGTTGTACTCTGATGGTACATGGGGAAGCTCCTGCATTGAAAAGAGAGGCTGATAAATCTATAATATTATCAACAGAAGTGGAAAAGGGGTCAATATCACTTTCACGAGCCCAAATAGTAAATCTCTTCCATTTACTAGCATAAAGTTTATGGGTGGAATGTTTATGAGAAGCTAGGAGAATATGGCATACTGAGGAAGAAAGGTTAAGATGCCTGGCAACTAATGGAATTGGAGGAACCATGCTGTCAGCTTGAGGTTCAGAATGCCTGGATGAACAATTCTGCTGGATGGGACAGAAGGTCTCAAGCCGGGGACAGAGTCCAAGATCATTGAATGAGATAGGAACAAAGAAAGGGGAACTATATTTGTAGAGGCCAAATGGGAGCAATAATGATTACTTTGCTCTTCAACCTGAGTGCTTTCTGTAAGAATTTTGGAATTAGAGGTATCAGGGGAAAGGCATATAGGAGTCCGGAGGACCATGTGTGGAGAAGTGTCTCTTGGTGACTTCCCCTGAGGGGGAATCGGGCAAAGAAATTGCTGCACTTGTTATTTAGGAAAGAGGTGAACAGGTCGCAGCAAGGCTGGCCCCATTGACAGAAAATCTTTTCCGTCACTTTTGGATTGAGAGACCACTCTTGAAGATGTAGAATACATCTGCTCAATTTGTCTGCTATCACACTGGAATTCCCCGGAATGTGTGCTGCTGTCAGAAAGTGGTTGGAAGAGATAGTCCACTGATACACTCTGTGTGCTTTTTGACAAAGGGGATAAGATTTGGCTCCTCCCTGTTTTGATGTACCAAACTACTGACAAATTGTCTGTTTGAATTTTTATTTTATTTTATTTATTTCACATTTGTTAACTGGGTTAGTCCAACTAAGTTTGCAAACAAACCCATTTTCAGTGGAGAACAGAGGGGAAAAGCCCCAGCAAACATAAGTAAAAATAAAGTGACAACATACAAATATTAAATAACAATCACAATACAAAATAATTGCAAAAAAAGAAACGGTTGCAATTGCAATTGTTCCCACAGGAAGAGCTGTTTGAAAGGCTCGTAATGCTAAAAGCACTGCTCATAGTTCCAGAACATTTATATGCAAGTTGGCCTCTAAGGGGTCCAACTGCCTTGGAAGTCTTGCCCAGAAAATGCCCCCCTGCAATCTGGGAGGTGTCTGTGGTCACTATGGCCTTGGGTTCTGGAAGGATGAAGGGGGAGCCCAGCAGAATTTCTTTGGAGTGAATCAACCAAGCCAGATCCTTTCTGCAATGACTGGTGATCAGAATCTGATTTGACATGGAATGGTATAGCATAGAACACTGAGATGCCAGCAGCCATTGTAAAATTCTCATGTGATATCTGGCTGGGGGAAATAGAGTTATCGTCGCTGCCCTAGAACCGGGGGCCTGTCAAATTAGTTGAGTGGGTACCTTCTTGCTGTGAATTATTTTCTGAACTTGGGTTATGATTTGTCGAAATCTCACTGGGGGAAGGGATGCAATGTTGCTGTCTTATTCAGCACTGTCCCTATAAACTCTAAACTCTGAGTTGGAGACAGTTGAGACTTTTCTTGATTTACAGTTACTCCTAAGTATGCACAGGTATTGAGAAAATAATCTGTTGTCTTTATCAATCATTGCCTGGTCGGAGCAGTAATAAGCCAGTCATCCAAATATGGAAACACCCAGAATCCTTGCAGTATTAAGTGAGCTGCTACTACTGTCATACATTTGGTGAACACCCTGGCGGCTGTGGCGAGACCAAAGGACAGCACCCTGAATTGGTTATGATTAGCTCCAAGTCAGAAGTCAGGGAACTTTCTGGAACGCTTGTCCATTTTTTATGTGGTAACAAGCATCCTAAAGATCTATCGAGCACATACAGTTGCCCTTTTCCAAAAATGGAAGAATGGACTATAAAGTGACCATCCGGAATTTTGTTTGTCTGATTTGTTCAACACATAGATCCAAAATTGGTCCCCTGTCTTTCCTTGTCACTAAAAAGAATCTTGAGTAAACTCCGGATCTTCTCTGGTCTGGTGGGACTTCTTGGATGACTCTTCTCCAGCAGTTTTCGAATTTCTAGAGCTGCTGGTTACCTCAGACTGGCTGGAACATCAGGGATTTTTTTTGCATATGGGGGGAAGAAGGGAAAAGGGTATGGTATAATCTATGGAAATCGATTGCACCTAAGAATCTGTTATATTTAGCCAGGCATTTTGGCGCAGGGATAAGCATCCCATGACTGCCTCCAGAGGAAGACAATTGGGCCTCCTTTAGGAACACTGAAACGGGTTACCCGGGAAGGAGTCCCTGAAGCACTGGTTCTGTGGACCACCTCTGGGGCTTGGCTGGTGTCTTACATTGTAGTCCCCCCCCCCCCGCCCCTGGGAGAAGTGGCACCGTGTTTGTCCAGGAAAGGCCCTTGGGTGTTTTTTGAAAAATATCTTTCCACCGCTCCTCTGATTCCTGGAGAAGGATCATTGGAGACTGGTAAAATGTACACCCACAGCAGAAAGGTTCTTATCAACCTTTTCACACCTGGATAATGTCTCTCTAACTTTCGAGCCAAACAGAGATGATCTGTCAAAGGGTTCATTGACAAATAAAGGCATGAATGGTTCTGCAAAATTGCATAGACACATCCAGGCATGTCTCCTTATGGCTATGCCTGAACCTGCTGTTGTACTGGTCCCGTCGGCTGCATGCACAATGAGCCTCATGGACGAGTCTGACCCAGACTCAAGAGTGACCAAGTGGGAAGCAACTTTTTGTGGACTCCTGTAACAGCTCCTGTCAGGGTATCCGACAACTCCTTGATCTGATCCCTTTGAAGTCTGGTAAAATGTGCCAGAAAATTCAAAGACATTAAGGTGAAGGTCAATGAAGCATAAACCCACTTCCTAAATCTATCCATCGCCTGACTCTCTGTTGGGTGGATAGTTGAACTCTCCTCAGCAAATTCTTTTTTATGGTGGCCTCTATGACCATGGCATCTACTGCTAAACCTTTACCCAGAATTGTTTATCCTCAGGTGCAGATAAAATTTTGTCCGGTCTCTTGAGGATGGGTTCTATGGTGTCCAGAGCCTTGCATGGCCACTGAGAAATCAATTGAATGAGTTTGTCAGTGGGCAGAATCACCCAAGAAGTAGACTGGGGAGGACCAAAAGCCTGCAGGTAAACAGATTCCTCCAAGGAAGGGTTATGGGACTTCCAGTCACCACTCTGTTTCAAAAGTTATAGGATGTCTCCAAAGGAGACATCTTCAGGGGATGACCTTGGGGACACCTCCCCTTCATCAAAATCAGTGTCTTCTGTGACAGATTCCTGTGGGGAATCTAAGTGCTTCCTCTTGCACTTAAGGAACCTCCTCGGGGGATAGTCTGGAGAGGTATCAGAAGATGACAGAATCTGCATCTGAGATTCCCGAGGTTTCGGTACTCACTGCCCCAGTGAAAAGAATGGTTGAATAACTGGGTGAGGAAAGTATCTGATCCGAGGAGGAAGGGGCCGGCTAAGTCAGTGTAAGAGACAAGGCCCTCTCCTTTGCCTCAAAGGCCCCCCCCCCCCGAAGAGGTAAGGGAGCCTAGAACAGAGATGAACTGCCTTGAAACCATGGTCACTTCCTGCTCTGACGAAACAGCTCCCAAAACAGAAGCCAGAGCTGAACTGAACAGTGCTGATGCTCCAAGGTGCCAAGGCAGCTCCAGAAAAATTGGATTCGACTTCTGCACCTCAGAGCCAACAGGACATATACAGCCCAAGAATGTCTCTGGATCTGAAAGAACTGAAGAACTCAGGGCAATAACCAGTTCCAAAGACAGCTAGATCTCTGGAACTGATACAATTGGCACTGGACGACTTAAAAGATGTAAACTCCAATGCCTCAGAGGAGGTCAGAGGAGGAGTGGTTAAAGGGTTGCATGACAGTTCATCTCCTGAGCCCATAGGGAGTACAGCTGAAGGGAGTACTGTAAAACCTCTCACCCAAAATTTTATTTACCAGTCTCTCCATGTCGAGTTGTGTAAGACTCTTGGTGGAATGGACTGACATTAGAGAAAGTGATTTAGGCCTTTGAAGGAAAACCGGGTAACTCACCCACAAAGGGGTCAATAAATGGGGAATAACTAGTTCTGGGTAAAACATCCTTTTGCACTATCCATACTCTGCACCAATGTAGTCGGTATCGATGAAGAGCCAGAAAGCAATATTTCTTGTGCCAAAGCCATCAGTGTGAAGGGTTTTGAAACAGGAATGGTGCCGGTGATTTTCCCGGTACAGAAGTCTTAAAGCTGGAGTCCATTAGTTCCGAGGAACTTTTAGGAGCTGAGGATCTAGGCTTCTTAGATCTCGATGCAGACGGAGACGTTGGTACTGACAAACCCCTATTTGTGCCTTTCTGAAAAGAGGGCAATGAAGAAGGGGAAGAAACATCCATTTTACTCTTGTCTTGAGCAGATATGGCCTCTCCAAAGGCAGAAGGAAGTAAACTTTTCAATATTAATTTATTTTTGACTTCAACAAGAGCCTTATGGCTGAAGCCATGGCAAATACTGCAATCCTCCTGTAAATGTACAGGACCCAAACAATAAACACAGAACAGATGCAAATCTCATACAGGGAGTTTATGCCCACACTTTTGGCATTTTTGAAGCCAGAAGGTGCCTTAGTTTACTCAGCCATAATAAACAAGGGCTGGAAAGGGCACACACCACACTCACACAAAAGGGAAGAGATAGAAAGACACTCTCAAAGAAGAAAAACTAAACAGGAAAGCATTTTTTTTAAGAAAGGGGAGAAAGAAATGAAAACTATCAACGATGACAGTAAAAGAGTATGCCGAAGTGTACGGAAAGAGGACTACCTACAATGGTATCGGAGAATACTATCTACAATGGTATCGGAGAATACACTGGAGTGTATGGAAAGGGGACAGCAATTACTAATTGAAAGTTAGAGGAACAGAGAAAGGGACAATAGAGTTAAAATAAGGAAATAACCACAGAAAAAAGGAAGAAACCTGAAGGAATATGAATTAAACTATCCAAAAAACAAACTAAGCTCAAGAGTTCTGGTGAAGGCACGTATCTGGAAAAGCACCAAACAAGTTCTGAAGTAACTGGGAGGGAGGGATTGTGGGTAGAGGTGAAACTCAAGAGAGTTTTTGGTCAGCGTGAGCTGTATTAACGAACGAGTTGGTTCCGATATTGGAACCAAAGCCATATGTCAAGGATAAAATGAAAACTGACAACATCAGGTCGTGTAATACTATTTCTAAAGTACAGTTTTGTACCTACCATAAATATAGACGTTTGAGTGTATACACTGCTGCAGTCATTACACTTGGGTTATCCTGCCGTCAGGCAGTTCCCTAGTTGGCCCGAGTTCCAAAGTCTTGGTCCGGCGTCGGTTGCTGTCACCTCCTCCTTGACGTCAGTGCGACAGGGGTATATAAGATGCAGCCGACGCCATTTTCTTTAGTTTTTCTTGCCCGAGATGTCAGGTGCCCCCAAATAGGTAGGCAATTCAAATTGCTAATAAAACCTACATAAGAAAAGCAAACAACAACTTTCAGTTACCAGCAAATACTCCCCATAGGTAGTAAAGGGTAGAAGACATAGGTATGTACCAGCAAGTAAGAGGGGAAGGAGGGAGGGTAACCTGGACTGCAGCAGTGTATACACTCGAACATCTACATTTATGGTAGGTACAAAACTGCAAGATGCTGTCCAGTTCGATTCTCAGCTAGAGCGTCTTCTGCGTGGAGACATGCATGAATGGGCATACCTTCGTTGAAGGTTGTGCGTCAGGGCTGGTAACTCATCACGTAAAAATCAACTACCAATCATTAGCGGACCGGAGTTCCGCTGTGGCGACCCCTAACCGGGAAAAGCCGAAAGACACAACAACAACAAAACTGTACTATGTTCATCGTGTTACACTGCTGCAGTCATTACACTTGGGTAGAATCCCAAAGCTGAGGTAGGGTGGCTGGTTCTATAAGGCATTAGGGGTGGCTATAAGGCCCTGCAGCACTGTAGTGGCGAAGCCAGCTCGGGATTTAGAGTATAGAGGCAGATGGTAATGCTTGGTGAAGCTATGCACAGAACTCCATGTTGCTGCTTCCAAAATATTCTTGGTAGGTACTCCTCTGAGGTAGGCAGTTGAAGTGGCTGTTGCTCTGGTGGAGTGAGATCTAATGCTGCTAGGTACAGGTTTCCCATGGTGCGTATAGCAGAAACGTATACAATTTCCTATGCATTTTGAAATGGCTTTTCCTGTGCTCCTGCAGCATTATGCTACCAATAACTGCTCAGATTTTCTGAAAGCTTTGGTTTTGTCCAAGTAGAAGCGTAACTGCCTGTGAATGTCCAAAGAATGCAGTAGTCTCTCCCCTTTATTCTGTGGTTTTGGATAAAAAGCTGGCAAGTGAATAGTTTGGTTTAGAGCCACACTTGATACCACCTTTGGCATAAACGTAGGGTTAGTTCTTAAAGACACCCTGTCCTGGTGGAAAATGAGGAAAGGTTCCACTGCCATTAGTGCCTGTAATTCTGAAGCTCTTCATGCTGATGTTATTGCCAGTAGCAGAGCAGTTTTCCAAGAGATATATTTTAATTCTGCTGGGTTAGCTGGCTCAAAAGGAGGCAAAGTTAATTTTTCCAAAACAAAGTTGAGGTCCCAAGTTGGAGAAGGTGCTCTACAGGGCGGTCTTATGTTTTTAGCCCCATTGAGGTACTGTTTTAGCAAAGGATTAGAGAAAATTGGTGGATCCGTGTTGTAATGAGCAGAGATTGCAGGGGCGTGGATCCTGATGGATGAAAAGGAGAGGCCTTTGTCCAGCATCTCAGTTAAATATTGTAGTATTTGAGGAATGTTTGGGACAAGAGGGTCAAGGCTGTAAGCCTGGTTCCAGGCACAGAATCTCTTCCATTTATCCGAATAGGCTTTCCTGGTACTAGGCCTTCTGGCCTCCAGAATGACATCCATAACAGCTTTGGAGACAGGCATTGCTTGCTTGACTAAGGAATCTTCCATGCAGCTAGGTTTAAGGTCTTTAGCTGGCTGTGAAGTATCTGATTGTTGTGCTGAGTCAGCAGATGTGCAATTTGAGGCAAAATCCAGGGTGGTCCTTGTGCTAAGTTCTTTAAGATTGGGTACCAGTGCTGGCGTGGCCAGTCTGGTGCAATCAGGATCATCTTTGGCTCTTCTTGCCTGGCTTTTATGAGTACCTTTGGAAGGAGAGGTAGTGGTGGGAAAGCGTATACGTGTAAGTTTTTCCAGCTGAATGAGAGGGCATCCACTTTCCATGCTTGTGGATGGAAACTCCTTGTGCAGAATTTCTGTAGCTGGCAGTTCATTGGGGATGCAAACAGATCTATGTCCGGGCTCCACCATTTCTGTGTTATCATTCTGAATATTTGTGGAATCAATTCCCATTCATGGGGATCCATGGTGTTTCTGCTTAAGTCATCTGCCAGTGTGTTTTTCTCTCCTGGCAGGAATTGTGCTTGCAGATGAACTTGATAGTTTAGAGCTGTGTTCCACAAGGTCATGGCTTTTCTGCAGAGGGGGTAGGAGTGAGTGCCCCCTTGCTTGTGTATGTACCACATAACTGTGGTGTTGTCCATCTTTAGTAGTAGTTGTCCTGGATGCAGCAGGTCCTTGAAAGCTATAAGGGCATTTTGTACAGCTAGCATCTCTTTTTGATTGATGTGAAGATGCCTTTGTTCTGCGGGCCACTTGCCCTGAATACTTTTTCCTGCCATGTGTGCTCCCCAGGCGTAATCCGATGCATCTGTTGTCAGTGTTTGCCTAGCTGTGGGTTGAGTAAAAGGCTGTCCCTTGTTGAGGTGACAAGCTTGAGCCCACCATCGAAACTCCTGTTGAAGGCAAGGAATTAGTGGTATAACTGTTTCCAAACTTTGACAGTGTTGAGACCATACACTTTTTAGGTACCATTGTAGTTTCCTCATATGCCATCTGGCATATGGAATTAGTAGTATGCAAGATGCCATGTAACCCAAGGCCTGCAGAATTTTTCTTGCAGGGAGTTGGGTCTTTGTTGCCATCAATTGAAAGTATTGAGTCAGTTGTCCTTGCTTGTCTGGCATGAGATAAGCCATCTGGGCCGTTGTGTTCAAGCTGGCACCCAGGAATATTATCTCTTGTGAGGGCACTAGTTTTGATTTCTTTTTGTTTACTGTGTACCCCAGGCAACTTAATAATTTTTTTACAAATGCCAGATGCTTTAGAAGAATGTCCTTGCTCTCTGCTTGAATCAGGCAGTCATCCAGGTATGGATAAATCTGAATTCCTTTCTGTCTGCAAAATGCAATTACTGGTGCCAGGCACTTTGGCTTGGGCAGTGCAGAGAATTGATAGTGCATTGAACCAGCTATGAATCTGAGGTATCTTCTGCAGTTTTGTCTGATAGGGACATGCAGGTATGCCTCCTTGAGGTCCAAGGTCACGAGCCAAGCTTTCTTGCCCAGCATGGGAAGAAGCTGCTGTAGTGTCAACATTTTGAATTTCGGAACATCCAGGTAAGTGTTTAGAGAAGAAAGATCCAGAATGGGCCTCCAGGCTTTGTCCTTTCTGGGAACCAGAAAGAGTCTTGAGTAAAATCCTTGTCCTTGCTCCTGTGGTGGTACCTTTTGAATAGCTCTCATGTTCATGAGTGCTGTAATTTGTTTTTGAGCCTCTGCCCATTGATTTGGTGGCAGATTTGGCATTCCTTTTAACCCTGGCAGTGTGAAAGTGGAACCTGTAACCTTGAGATACAATGTTGAGAACCCATTTGTCTTTGGTGATCATATGCCAATTGTGATAGAAAAGTGCCAGTTTTCCTCCCAAGGGGGCTGCCAAGAAAGAGCTGTTTGGCAGCTGTAGTGGGAAGTCATTGGGGCTGCTTTTTATATGGTTGGGGCCTGTCTTCCCCTTCTTTCTGGCCTGATGCACCCCATTGTCGAGGCCTGTAAGGACCTTGTTGTTGACCTCTACCCCTTGGACGTCTGTATCTGCCCCTTTGAGGTCTGTCTGTAACTGGAAAGGACCAATTCTTTGTTGGCCAATTTCTAATAAATCGAGGAGGCTGAACCTGTAAGAAATCCTTCACCGTTTGCATAGATTTTGCCTTATCCTCCATTTTCTTTAATACCTCTTCTGCATTAACTCCAAATAACACATCCTGCTGCAAAGGTGCATCCAATAATTTTGCTTTAACATGATCTGGTAACGTATGTTCTTTTAACCAAGCATGTCTTCTAATGACAGAGCCTGTAATTGCTGCTCTACAGGAGGCCTCTAAAGAATCAAAACCACATTGCAAAGTACGTTTTCCCACTTGTTCAGCTGCATGCAATAAATCCTGCATTTCTTTGAAATTAGGAGGATCTGAATCTGGAAGCATTTTTTGTTTCAACTGAGATATCAAAAATTGCTGATATTTTAGCATGTGAAACTGGCAATTTAAGGCTCTCATTGCTAAAGTTGCAGACATGTATACTTTCTTTCCCCATCTGTCTAATGCTCTGGAATCTCTGTCAGAGGGAACTGGATTCTTTGCTGATGAGGCCTTAACCCCTTTGGGTCCCTGAGAAATAGTTTCAGGGTCAGCAACAGGGCTTTTATACAGAAATTTGTGTGAGTCAGGGACTCTGTAGTATCTGTCAGGTTTAACTGGGGCTGGAGGTAAGGAATCAGGATTTAAGCTGGATTCAGTATACACATCATCCACAATATCTAACACTAGCGGAATAGCAAGGGGTCTGTGTTGAGGTAATAAAAAGGAAGTCTCTGAGCCTTTTCTTGGATTCTGAGTAATCCTGGCCTTCCCAGTGGAAACGCTCCCTCATGGTATGTAAGGTTTCCCGAAAGGAGTAGTCCTCAGGCGGAGAGGCTGATGGAACTGATTCCTCAGCATCAGAATCCTCATAAGGGGGTAAAGAATATCCTAGGTCTGAGGATGAATCTGAAGAAATGGACACCTGGTCGGATGAGTCATAGTCTGCATCCTGTCTAGGCCTTTTATCAGGAGAGGGATGGGACCCCCTGATCAGAGTGATTAGGTCTTCGGACATTTTGAGCATTTGTTTCTTAGGCATGGAGGCCTGTCCTGGAGAATGCTGTATTTGTTTCTTTGTTTTTAAAGGAGGCTTAGACTTAGCAGAGGGTTTAATGCTTAACTGAGTAGGTCTGAAAACACCTTCTGAAGCTGCAGGTTGCTCAGCTACTCCGGATCCCTCTGAAGGGTTAGTTTCGGAAGGCTGAAAAACTTGTGCATCCGAAGGCTCAGCCATCTCCACGTGGGAGTCGGTGGCGGCCTGTGGTTCTGCAGAAGCAGTCGTCAGGGGCTGCGAAGGCGCCTCACTGAAAACCGGAGAACCGGCAACTGGCCTAGAAGAGGCTTCGTCGTCAGTTTTGGGCCTTAGATGCCTGTCCTTGTCTTTGCGCTTTTTATGTATTCCGGTCGTCGGAAGTTCCGACGGCATGGTGTAATTAAATTTTCTGCCAAAATAATGTCGGGCAAAATCAAACCAACGTTTAATAGTGCGCTTGTTAAACCTAGCACAAAACCGACAACCAGTGACGTCGTGGTCTGGGCCTAGGCATGGGATACAATAGGAATGGAAATCCATATGAAGTATTTGCTTCCCACAAGAAATACAGTTATTAACTTTTACTGACATTAGTCTGAGGCAAGAAAAAGTTTCCCCAATGGGGTACTTAGCTTTGTAGAAGACTTCGGTTCTGGATTGGGAATGAAAATCTCAGGAGTCGGCCAACCGGCACTTGCAATCTGCTTTTGCTTCGGGCACCGCGTGGCAAGAAAACTGAAGAAAATGGCGTCGGCTGCATCTTATATACCCCTGTCGCACTGATATCAGGGAGGAGGCGACAGCAACCGACGCCGGACCAAGACTTTGGAACTCGGGCCGACTGGGGAACTGCCTGACGGCAGGATAACCCAAGTGTAATGACTGCAGCAGTGTAACACGATGAACATCACTGCTCAACAGTTCATCACTGGGCTAACGAAAAACAACAATTATATGCTTAGCAATAGTGGCTCAAAGTAGCACTGGTGTTACCTGTGCCTAAAATAATGGTCATCATCATATCTCAGTTCAATAAGGAATACTTAAATATACATGTACAATGGTAGCTAAACAAGTATCCAGACAATGGAATGAAGGGAAGACTCTGTAAGCAACACCTACAAGTTCATCACTGTCAAGGTACATATGGTATATCCAGATGTGTGTTAGCAGGTTTTCATGTTTTTCTGTATCACTGAATGTTGCCTATGACTTTGTAATAATTTGTATTAATGTATTAATATATAAGAAACTGAGGAACTGGCAGAAGACTATTTTGATATGCAGTGCACAGCAGCAATGTGAGATGCATTACTCATGCTAGGAACCAACAGGGAAAAGCAAGACTGGAGCAATTTACTTGTTGGCTTCTGGAGTGTGAAGATATGCGAGATGAGTGTGGGGTGTACATGGATAGATTGACAGGCTACATCAAATGTAAGTTATGGGGGAATGCAGCAGATTTAGAGAGAGAAGGTGGCTACCCAGTATCTAAAGTAAAACATAACACTGTCAGCGCACACCTCTAGTTCTTCCATGGCCCATACCTCCTAGTGCACAGGGTTCCTATGTACTGCTTCCAGTGCAGGGCAAGCAGTTAGCTGATACTGGACATGTGGGCTTGTATGCACTGATGTGTCCCAATCATTTACCAGCATGTACCTACCTGATGTGCCACCATTCCGTCTCAAAGATAGGATCATCTGGGCTATACTGCCATTAGTAACTGGCAAGAATGCATCTGGAAGCTCCAAATGTGGTGGTGTCTCCATATTCTGAAAGGATACGCACATCTCTAGACTGATAGCCCAGCATAATGCATCCGAGATACTTCAGGTACAACTAACACTGGGTAAGACAGCGATACAAGTCATAGCCTGCTACAGAACCCCAAACATGTCCCTAGACTCACATGCCAACTTCCTAAGCACCCTGGAATCTATCAAGGTCTAACCCAATACTCTCATACTGGGCCGACTTCACCTACTCTTCCATCAACTGGGAAAACTATTCAAGTACCAATGTACAGGCCCAACGCTTAATGGAATTTATCAATTCCAATGCTCTGGACCATCTCATTCTGACCCCCACTAGAGGAAACAACATCCTCGACCTGGTTATCACCAACATGGGAGACCATTGCTCCACATCTATAGTTAGTTCCTCCCTGGTTAAATCTGACCACAAACTGATCACCATGGAAAATCTCCATCTCACCTACACCACCCCACTAAGGTGACCACCCTGAAAAACTTCTCTAAAGCCAACTTTGGGCTCCTAAAAGCAGAGGTGGCTAACTTCTCCGCACCCATGCCAATGGAAAATAGCTGCATGACTGCCGAATCATATACCAATGCACTGTACGAGCATGTACACAAACGCATGGACCTTGCCATACCAAACAGAACTAAGATGCTCTCCCCCCAAAAAAAGGAAGCCAATCTAGTGGTCCCCAGCCATCAATAAACTCTACAACAGAAGGAATAAAGTGTTGCAGAACAAAATTAAGTCACAAGACTGGAAAACCTCCCTTATCAGTCTCAACAAAAGCTGAGATCTCTTATCAAATCCTCTAAAGCCACCTATGAAGGCAAAATTGCAGCTGACACCAAAAACAACCACAAAGCCTTCTATAGCTATATCAAAAACCTCAAAGGCAATACCCAGATTTGCTCTGAGTTAATGCACAATGGCACTGCCTATACTGAGCCAACAGATATAGCCAATGTACTGGCTGACAGATTCAATGCCAACTTTACCCCTCTCCCCCCAAAGGACCCTATCACAATACCAAATGAAAGCCTGGTACCCACCATTTCTGAGGCACAGGTAAAAGCTGATTGTCCAAAGCCAACAATACAGCATCCATGGGACCTGATAATATCCCTGACTGCATCCTACATGAGCTACAAAATGAACTGGCACCACATCTGTGTGTCTTGTTCAATCTCAGCCTTACCTCAGGCTATGCCCCTAACAAATGGCGCACTGCTACAGTCATCCCGCTTCATAAAGGGGGAGCAACTACAGACCCTGGGAACTATCGTCCCATTAGCCTGACAAGCCTGGTATGCAAAGCTATGGAGCGCATCATCATGGACCTGCTTAACAAAGAGATAGGCAATCTCCAAATTCTTGACCCCATACAGTTTTGTTTTGTCAAGGGGAGATTCTGCCTGCTGAACCTGGTTAACTTCTTCGAGGTAGTCACCAAGGCTGTGGATGAGGGTAAGGCAGTGCATACTACCTACCTCGACCTGGCCAAGGCCTTTGATACCATTCCCCACTCAGGTATCATTGATAAACTCACCAAACTAGGCATCAATTCTTACATCACTTGGTGGGTTGCAAATTGGCTAACAGAGTGAAAGCTGTGGATTCTAAGTCAGACTGTCGATCAGTCATGAGTGGAGTCCCACAGGGCTCGGTCCTGGGCCCTCTCCTGTTTGGCATTTACTTCTCAGAAGTCCAGGCCAACACAGAAGGACTCTGGCTGACCAAGTTCGCTGATGACTGTAAGCTAGGAGTCATTATCAACTCCCCAAGTGATGCAGACATCCTACAAAATGGCCTCTCTGAAACCAATGACTGGTGTCGGAACCGTGGCCTGAAGCTGAATGCCAAAAAATGCGTTACCATCCCCTCTGGAAAAAACTCAGTTCCCATGAATAACCACTTTGATGGGAGCCCAATGAACACAGAAGGGGCTATAAAAGATCTGGGCACCCAGGTTGACAGCTACCTCTCCTTCGACCACCACATTGCCATTGTGGTCAGAAAGTCCTTCAATCTCATTAACCCTGACTACTGTCTCAAAGCACCTCTGTGGTTACATCCGAGCGCGATGTGAGACAATAGTAACTGTATGCTCTTACACCAGAGTGCCTTCTCCCAGCGCACATAACTTTGCAGTCAGTTTGTAACTTCACTGTTGAAAATTAAGTTGAAAAAGTAACTGAACTTTGTCAGCTTAATTTTCAGCATGAAGTTACATGGTGTTCATATTTTAGTTTTCCGAGAAAATCGGCTTACAATTCACTGTGTTCTTTCTTCTCCCTAGCAATCCGATTTTCTATGCCTCTAACTTGGACGTGCTTTTTCAGGTGTTAAAATTCAGTGAGGGTAATTGTTCTCGTATTCTTCTGAGGAATTATTTCTTTATAGTATTACTTACAGCAGACTGCAGTTAATTGAAACATGTAGATGTAATTTTTGCTAGTTCTGTTCCCCTAACACTTTTAAAAATCAGGCACTTTTGAGGTTGTATGGATGTTCAGTCATTGCTAAGAATGGTTACGGACTGATTTTTTTTTTTTTTGATGTCTCGAGATTGCTTTTCATTAAGTTGCATTTTATTTATTCTTAATCGAGATATATTAGGCTAGTCTTCATAGTTTTTCTTCCTGTAAAACCTAACTGTGTTTCCATGTGCTGAAAAGAAAAGTGTGGCGAATGGATCAGTTTTAAACCACGTAGAGTGACCACAGTGTTTACTTGCCTTCTGAAAGATGGAAAAGGGCTTTTGAATTTATAACTTTCACTAATCTATTACAGACCACAGTAGCTTTGTTTATATGTGTGTTTAATTTTGATTGACTACCGCCACGGCAAGCAAACATTTTTATCTAGTGCTTACAAAACACTGGCTACCACCATGTGTAAATTAATAATGACAGAAACTATCGCGGCCGCCGATGGAGATGATTCATTTTACCCCATTGCAGTACTGATTGATGAACTGCAAAATGAGGATATCCAGGTACGACCTAATTGCTTCACTCATTCACTGTGTCAGAAATCACCCATGAAAGCATGGCTGTTTACTATTGCAGGATAAATCTTGGCTGCAAGTTGCAGACTAAATAAGGGGGGGCGGGGTTGGAGCTGCACTGCGGTCCAAATCTGGAGACAGGACTAAACTGTTAAAAGTTGAGCCTTGTGTTAGTTTTAGAACTCTCAGGTATAACTTTTTTCCAGGTTACACAATGAGCACTATAGGGAAAGCAGACGTTTTTTTTTTTTTCTCGTTTATTGTTGGAAATAGAGCAAGACATGAAATTGGCGATAATGACCAGGTTTCACGATCTTGTTATGAACTTACATTGCAATGTTTTGAATGACTGTTTAAGCCTTAATATCGTTTTGTAATTCTTGGTATTTGGCACTTTCTGAGTTGCATTTGACTTTACATCATTACAGTCCTTGAACCTGACTGTATGATTTCCACATGTGTTTTGAATATTAAGTGCAGAGTTCGTTAGAAATTGCAGTAGAAGTAGACTAGAATTAAATTACTTGAGATTGGGTAGTCTGGTCTTTATGACCGTTCTCAGAACACTGTAGGGGGAATTCTCTCAAGTTGTTTTGTAACTTGCATATTGTTTTTTAAACGTTTATACGAGTGTATAGCAGTACGTCACCTAAAACAATCTCTTCCTGATAAGTTTTTTTTTTTACGTTTTGTAGCTGTATGAAGCAGTGGTTTTACTGCCATGGGGTAACTGAGAATGAAGCTGCTTAAAATACTGATTTGTTCTGTGGCAATGTCTTTGCAGCTGAGAAGTATAACATGCTTTGTAAAAGTGACCTGTTTTTTTCGTCTTTTAAACTTAACAGTGGTCATGCATTACAAGAAAGCATTGGCAACATAGTTTGTAAAGAGAAGTTTGTTCTGAGAAATGGAGTGGCAGGACCCACTCTGACTGCTGTCTGTGGGAAATAAAATCATAGGTTCTTACCAAATCATACACTTTGCCATAATAGAAGTTACTGTGGAATGGTATCTGTTCAGCAGATTCTGTAGGGATAATAGTTAGAAGTTACTGTGGAATGGTATCTGTTCAGTATATTCTGTAGGGATAATAGAAGTTACTGTGGAATGGTATCTGTTCAGTAGATTCTGTAGGGAGAAGACTCTGAGGAACCTGCACCTTAATTTCTTCATACAGAGTGATTCCTGTACTGCCTCATATAAAGTAAAACTGGAACGCTTCTCTATTGTTGAGTGTATATGCTTTCTGACTTTGATATTCTGGAAGTAAGCAATGTACATAGTTGCACAACAACTACACAACAGATATGGTTTCAGTTGAGATTAAATTCCAACAAGTGTCAGTTATTGAGTACGCACATATTTGGAATAGACTTCCCATACATGTCAAGCAGAGCATCTCACTGTCCCTGTTCAAGACAAATCTTGATGAGTGGATGGGTAATAGAAAGTTCGCTCCGGGGATCACTCCAGTGGCTCTGCTTGATAGAGGCACTGGGAACTAATGTCGGGCGGCATGATGCCAGGGCACTTCTATGGATGGGCTAGGCTTGTAAAGGCTCCAGGGCCATTAGCCTAGTACATACCTGTGAACCTCTGAACATGTGCCTAGGTGACTCATTGTTGACGTAGGCATGCTGTGTTGTTTTTCTTGACTTTGTCATTTGCTATAGGGGTCAGAGTTTAACTTTAATGTGTCGTGTTTGTATATGTGGAGGTCTGAGTCATATGTTACTTGTACTATAGGTTGTGCTCTAGTATTTCATCCAGCATCTGTCATACTCCATATAAATCTTTTACGTATGTATATGTACATATGTGTGTGTATGTTTTAGAATGGATAGTGTGTACTGTATATTGTGGCTGCCAGTATGCCTTCTGTTTTCTGTGAATAGGATACTTTTATTACTCAGAAATGTGTTTCATAATTGTCAGTTTGTGTCCTTCGGCTTTTTCCGGTTAAGGGTCGCCACAGCGGAACTCTGGTCCGCTAATGATTGGCAGTAGATTTTTATGTGCTGGCTTGCCGGGCCTAACACACAACCTTCAACGAAGGAACGCCCATTCATGCATGTCGCCACACAGAAGACGCTCTAACTGTTTCATAACTGTCGGTACCTGCTGTTTTGTCAGTGTAGGCAAAGCTTTCTTCGCAAGGCTCCTTTTGACAAGGGCTCTCACCAGTTGGACTACATCAGTTCAAAGAAACAAATATATATTCATACAAGAGAGTGTGCATGTAATATATATATATATATAAAAAAATATATATATATATATATATATATATATATATATATATATATATATATATATATGTACATTTGTGTGTTGTATACATGTATGTGTATTTTTGTTATATGCAAATGGTGTATGTGTAATATTTGGGTTACATACATGGCAAAATGATATGTTTTATTGTCACAGATAGCGATATATTAAGCTGTCCAAGTACATCAAGCACTCATTACTGTGATACCGCAGATTTGCCTTGATGAGTGGCAAATTTTTCATTTTAATGCTTATACTCGGACATACTAGTGAAGGGGTCATTGGGGAAATGTTTCATTTTGCTTCTTGCGCATGCTTGCACATATTACTCAAGGGGTCACGTGGCAAATGTTTCATTTTAGAGCTTGTGTATGCTGGGATATACTAATGAAGGGGCCATTAGGGAGGAATGTTTCATTTTGGCAGTTGTGCACACTTGGAAGGGCTGCTGAAGTAGTTGTCTGAATGAGGTAAAGGTTATTACTTGCTGACTACTACCAGCATGCAGCTACCATATATTTTGGACATTTTTCTTGGCTTTGTCAGTCCTGTGTGGAAAGTAGGTGGTAGGAGGAAGGGCTCAGTAATATCCAAGTATTATAGTATTTCTACTGAATTATAATGATATACTATTTCTACTGAATTATAATGAATGCCTACTCAAGAGATTATGTGCAGCAATTATCACCTGTGTCTGAGCATGCGTTACTTTCAAGTGATGACATGCAGCTCATTATCACATTAACAATAAGTGCAGTTGCACTATCAGTGCAAACTCTCATCAGCTGTCACTGCTGAATAGAGGTCATTATCATATTGATCAATGCACAACCCAGATTTGGGTTTTTGTCTACGTGGAGTCATTTCAAGCCATCCCCCACCAGTTTCTTTCTACAGTTTTTACAATTTGTTTGATATACAGTAAAGTCCTCATTGTGGTTGTATGGTTCCCAAAAGAGACCAAAATGCATATAAATGTCTTAGAGAACAGAACAGTCTTTTTACAGTTCCAGGCCTTTCAGAATTCATTCCTCTAGGGATGAGTGCTATCCAAATGGACAATATCAGTGGTTTGGTCATCAACAAACAAGGGGGAACTGATCCCCTTTACCAACAAGCAATGAGAGTTGAGCTGTGGGCGATCTCCTCCAACTCTTCAGAGATTTGTGCCAACAGCCCTTGTGCCGCTGAGTGCATCACTGGGTGTCATACCCAAACACCATGGATCTTATGATCGACCTGGATGGCAGTTGGGAACTTGGAAACTCTTCATCTCAGTCCTATGGTGCTGCTTTCCTAGGTAAGCATGGCCTCAAGGGTGCCACTGTAATGCAATGTTTCCCTTCTGGCTTCACGAGCAGGAGAATTGAGAGTGTAGGTGTGTGGCCATTCCTACATTCACAGGGCTGCCAGCCATACCTCCAGAAGTGAAAACCACTACAACTTGAGCTTCCTCACATCTAGTGCAAAGGTGTACTGGACTGCAAGACGAGGTACGCATTGGAGCAGACTCCTGCAGTTGTTGGAAGAGAAGTGTTCCATCTACCCTGAGCCAGACATTCTTGTGCTGTATGGTGGATGGAATGATGTCATCACTCACCCACTCGGATGGCTACAGTTTCAAATCAGAACAATTTTTGAACACCTGCAGTCGTGGTGGCCATGTTGTCATTTTGTGTGGTCTGACATAATTCCTTTCTAGATACGGAAAACAGCAAACAGTCAATAGGCAGCACACAAGGCTAGACATTTACAGAATGGGTTCATGCATGGCTTGATGCACAGGGTCAGTGGATCAACAATCTGCCATGACAGCATCACCGCAGATGGTGTTCGCCTTTTCAGAACCGATGGCATTCATCTGAGGATGGCATTGCATTGTTCTTGCCTGACCTCCACAATGGATGATGACAGCTGTGCATGACATATTGCTAACATGCAGCTAGTGAGAACGAATGTAAAGCAGCCATGAACAAGTAGGATCAGTATGGTAAGTAAAACTCTACTGTTTATATTTTATGAACACTGTTGTCCACTACTGACGACACAGGAAAAGAACTGCTAGTGAACTTGTACACATACTGAGTAACACTTAATTTTCAGATTGCAAAATAACTATCTGTATGCTGTGCGCACGTACAGATAATCATTTGATTATGAATTGTGTTATGTAAATTATGATATTTTTTTAGTTTGGCAAATGACTGTGGTAGGGAGCTGGTGAACATTACGAGTAAGAACACCTGTTTGAGGAGAGTGCTACAAGACAATATGTCAATAACCATCCTGCACACATCACAGTTTGGTTTCAGTTATGGTTATGAGAGTTATGATTTCTTTTGCTACTGTGCTAAATAACTGTCAGGGAACATGTCATCAGGGTAAGTAATGCCTCATTTTGAAGGCAGTATTATTATCAGGATGGAAAAAGAAAGTACAGTTGTGTACACTTACCATCATAAATGTAGATGTTCGAGTGTAGTAACTGTTGCAGTCATCACATTTGGGTTATCCCTGCCAGGGTAGGCCTCGGCCAGCCCGAATACCAGAGGCTTAGTATTTCTGCGTTGGTTGCTGTCGCTTCAGGACTGATGTCAGGTCATAAGTAGTATAAAGTAAGGCAGCCAATGCCATTACATCAGTTCTTCTTGCCCTAACCTGTCAGGAGCCCCCAAGTGGGAGCCAGGTTCTGATGGAAGAATCCCACCAGTAGAAAGTAAATACCAATATGCCCCTTGTAAGGAAAGAGAAGAAAGCAGAGGGGGGTGGAGGGAGGGAAACCTGGACTTCAACAGTGAATACACTCAAACATCTACATTTATAGTACATGTACACAACTGTACTATGTTCTTTGTGTTTCACTGTTGCAGTCATCATATTTGGGTTGATTCTCCAAGCTGAGGAAATGGGTGGAGGCAGTCAAGGAAACTAGGGGCTGGCTAGGATGCCCTGCAAGACTGCAGAAGCAAACCGTGCCCTGGATTTGGAGAAAATAGGCAGGTGGTAATGTTTGGAAAAAGTTTGAACAGATGTCCAGGTGGCAGCCTCCACGATGTCCCTGGTGGGGACTCCTCTGAGTAAAGCTGCAGAGGTGGAGGCTGCTCTGGTGGAGTGAGTCCTGACCGCCTTGGGGGGAGGCTTTCTGTGTTGTTTGTAGCAGAAATGGATGGAGTGTGCTATCCATTTGGAAATGGTTTGTTTGGAGATGGCTTCGCCCTCTGCCCCTGCAGCAAAGCTAACCAGCAATTGATCAGATTTTCTGAAGGATTTAGTCCAGTCTAGACAGAATCTGAGCTGTCTGTGCACACCTAGAGAGTGCAGGATCCTTTCACCCTTGTTCTGTGGGTTAGGAAAAAAGGTGGGCAAATTAATGGATTGGTTGAGAGCCAAAATGGACACCGCCTTGGGCATGAAGGATGGGTTAGTCCTAAGGAATAGCCTGTCAGCATGGAAGATGAAGGGATCCACAGCCATGAGTGCTTGCAGCTCGGAAACCCTTCTTGCTGAAGTGATGGCCAGAAGGAAAGCTGTCTTCCAGGAGAGAAATTTTAGCTCTGTCGAAGAGGCTGATTTGAAGCGGGGCAGGGTGAGCTTTTCCAACAAAAAGTTAAGGTCCAAGCTGGGGTTTGGTGCTCTTCTGGGTGGCCTCAAGTTGCTAGCCCCTCTTAGGAACTGTTTGATCAAAGGGAGTGAGAAAAGGGGCTGCTCAGTGGGAAAATGAGCAGATATAGCAGAGGCATGAATTTTAATAGAGGAAAAAGACAGGCCACTGTGTAGCAGGTCAGCTAAGTAATCCAGGATGAGAGGGAGGGAGGGCTGTTCCGTATTGGCTCCCTTAGCCTGAATCCAGGTGCAGAACCTTTTCCATTTGTCAGCATAAGACTTTTTAGTGCTAGGGCATCTGGCCTCACGTATAACATCTAGAACCTGTTTACTGAGGTTGGCAGATTGATCAGGGGTTAGGGAATAAGCCAAGCTGCCAAACTGAGTGTCTGCAATTGGGGATGCATGAATTCCCCTTCTCTCTGGGTCAGGAGGTTTGGAATCTGAGGAAGATGCCATGGTGGTAGTGGGGACAGGCTGCGCAGCAAGGGGTACCAGTGCTGGCAAGGCCAGTCTGGAGCTATAAGAATTGTCCTTGGTTTTTCGTCCTTTATTTTGAGCAATACCCTGGGGATGAGAGGTAGTGGAGGAAAGGCTCAGACCAATAGATTGACCCAGGATAAGGAAAGGGCATCCACTTTCCAAGCCATGCAGTGAATGCTCCCTGGTCCAAAACTTGCTGAGCTGATGGTTGGTGTGGCAGCCCAAGAGGTCGACCTTCGGGGTGCCCCATTTCTGAGTTATAGGGTGAAGGTTCTTCTGTTGAGCTGCCACTCGTGTGGGTCCAGAAGATTTCTGCTGAAGTGGTCTGCCAGAGAGTTGAGAGAATCTGGTAGGAATTGTGCTAACAGGTGGAGTTGCATGGCAGAGGCTGTGTGCCAAAGGGTCATGGCCAGCCTGCATAGAGGGTAGGAGTGAGTCCCTCCCTGCTTGTTGCTATACCACATCATACTGGTGTTGTCTGTTTTGATCAGGAGAGCCCCTGGGGAGAGAAGGGGTTTGAAAGCTATCAAGGCATGCTGGACAGCCATCATCTCTTTTTGGTTGATGTGCAGATGGATTTGCTGTGGGCTCCATTGGCCCTGTATGCAACTGCTGTCCAGGTGTGCACCCCAGGCATAGTCTGATGCATCTGTGGTGAGGGTCTGGGTGATGGGGGGTGGTGAAAAAGGTAGCCCCTTGTTGTGGGAGCATGCTGTTGCCCACCAAAGAAAATCTTTTCTGAGGCAAGGTATTATAGGTATAAGAATCTCCAGGTTTGAGAGTTTTGACACTAAAGGCTTTTTAGGTACCATTGAAGTTTCCTCGTATGCAGTCTGGCATATGGAATGAGTAGAATGCAAGATGCCATGAACCCCAGAGCTTGCAGTATTTTCCTTGCAGATAGCTGGGGTCTGGTGGCTAGTTGAGAGAAGTAGGCTTGTAGGAAAGTTTGCTTTTCTGGTGTAAGGAATGCCATCTGGGATGCTGTGTCCAGGCTTGCTACCAGGAATACATTCCTTTGGGTGGGTACCTGTTTGAATTTATTTTCGTTGATTGTGTACCCTAGGGAGGTTAGTAGGGACTTTACAAAGGCCAGGTGCTTGAGCAGCTTTTCCTGGCTGTCTGCCTGAATTGGGCAGTTGTCTAAGTTAAGGGTAAATCTGGATATTCCTTTGTCTGCAAAAGGCAATGACCGGAGCCAGACATTTTGTGAAAACTCTGGGAGCAGTAGATAAGCCAAAGGGAACCACAGAGAACTGAAAGTGCTGAGATCCTGTCCTGAAACGGAGATATTTCCTGCATGATTCCCTAATAGGAATATGGAGGTAGGCCTCTTTTAGGTCTAGGGTGGCTAGCCAAGCATCCTTGGAGAGCATGGGTAGCAGCTGCTGGAGGGTGAGCATTTTGAATTTTGAGATGACCAGGAAGGTGTTTAGAATGGATAGATTGAGGATGGGGGCACCAGGTGCCCTCTTTTCTGGGTACCAGAAAAAGTTTGGAGTAGAAACTTTGGCCTTTCTGTTCTGCAGGAATGTGCTCTACTGCCCTCATTGAGAGCAGGGAAAGGACTTGTTTTTGCACCTTTGCCCACTGGTTTGCAGATAGATCTGGGAACCCTTTTGGAGTTGGAAGGGTGTGGAAAGAAAATTTGTATTCCTGGGACACTATGTTGAGAACCTAGTGGTCGATGGTAATGATGGCCCAGGTGCTTGTGTGAAAGGAGAGTTTTTCCTCCTAGGGGTAAGTGAAGGTGGGCAGAAGGAGGGGGTGGGGGAGGCGAGTCATTCTGAGTTGTTACCATAAAGGAGTGGCTTAGAACTCCCTGGTTTTGAAGTGGAGGTAGTCCACTGCCTTAGATCTCTGCATTCCCTGTGGCTGCTGTCTGGGGGGTCTTGTTCCCAGGTGTCTGGGCTGAAATGGCCTGGTGGGAGCAGGATAGGACCAGTGCTTGGTGGGACAGTGCCTGCTGAACCTGGGTGGCTGGACCTGTAAGAAATCTTTAACTGTCTGCATAGATTTTGCTTTTTCTTCCATCTCTATGGTCGGGCAAGGGCTGTTCCTTAAGCCATGCATGCCTTCTAAGGACAGATCTGGTGATTGTTGCCCTGCAAGAAGCTTCTAGGGTGTCAAAAACTACAGTGTAAGGTGTGTTTAGTTACTTGACTTGCAGAATGCATTAGCTCTTATAACTCTTTAGATTCTGCACAAGCAAGAAAGGAAGAAATTTTTTGTTTGTGGAGTTCCAGGGTATGTTGCTGAAAATTTTAGCATATGGAATGACAATTTAGTGCTCTGATAGCAAGAGTAGCTGAGGTGTATACTTTTTTTACCCCATCTGTCTAGTGCTTGGGAATCCCTATCTGATGGGGTGGGATTTTTAGCAGAGGTTGCTTTAATTCATTTAGACTCTTGAGAAATCACCTCAGGGTCAGCCGTAGGAGTTTTAAAAAGAAATTTGTCTGAGTCAGGGACTCTGTAGTACCTGTCTGGTTTTCTGGGTGCAGGAAGGAGGGTGTCAGGAATCAAACTGGATTCCGGGAAAACATCCTCCACAACATCCAGGACTGGGGGGGTGGCGGCGAAGGGTCTGTGCTGTGGAAGATTTAAGAATTCTCTGTGTCTCTTTTTAGACTGAGAGTAGTCCTGACTCTCCCAGGTATGAAGGGTTTCCCTAAAGGAAAAATCCTCTGGGGGAGAGGCTGAAGGAATGGAATCTTCTGCATCAGAATCCTCATAAGTAGAGAGGGGTTGCATGTCTTCATATTCAGATGCATCAGAGTCATCGGACTCTTGTTCAGACAAAACTATGGGGGACACATCTATTTTCCTTTTGGAGGGGGTAGCTTGACTTCCCCAATCAGCATGATAAGGTCTTCTGCCATTTTAAGCATTTAAGACTGAGGCAAGGAAGCAGGTGCCTAAGATTGTGTTGTCGGTTTCTTGGGTGTGGTTCATACCCTGGGCCTAAGAAACTTGGTAGTTTTTGAAAGAATGGTAATTGCAAAAGAACACGTCGGTTTGTGTCGAGAATCGGTAATGCGAAGGACTTCCTCAGACGCTGGTGCCTGTGCAGCGGCTCTGGACCCATCCAAAGTAAAGACGACTGCAGGATCCTTAGTCAAAGAAGAGTTTTGCTGCATATCGGACTCTGAAAGGGTCTTCGTAGCAGCCTGCGAATCCACAGAAGCGGGCATCAGGGGCTGCGAAAGCGCCTCAATGGGGACCAGAGAACTGACTAGCTTAATGGGAACATCGTCGGTAGGTTTGGACCTGTGCGGTCTGTCTCTGTCTTTATCTTTACATCTTTTTGGAAGATCTGCTGTTGGATGGCTTACCGAAGCCATATCGGAGTTCGAGGGCTGTAAGCGAAAATATCTAGCTACAATAAGGGTCCGAAGATGGATAGTTCTGCCGATGAACAAAGCACAGAAGCGACAGCAGGGGACATCATGGTCTGGGCCTAAGTAAGTGACACAGTAAGAATGAAAGTCTTGGTGTGGTATTTGCTTTCCACAGGCAAGACAATTATTAACTTTTTCTGACATCGGTTAGTGCAAGCAAAAAGGATCCCCAATGGGATACTTAGCTTTAGAAGACTTCAGCTTCAATTCGGTAGAAGAAACTCAGGTAGCGGCTGACCTGCACTTGTGTGAACTGCTTCTGGCTCCATGGCAAGAAAGACTGATGTAATGGCATCGGCTGCCTTACTTTATACTACTGACGACCCAACGTCAGTCCTGAAGCGACAGCAACCGACGCAGAAATACTAAGCCTCTGGTATTCAGGCCAGCCGAGGGCTACCCTGGCAGGGATAACCCAATTGTGATGACTGCAACAGTGAAACACAAAGAACATCTGTCTGTATGCTGGACAAATGTATAGATATCACATTATGTTTAGGACTCTGGTTAGGAGAATTATGATATTGTGTCATATTTGGTGAATAACTTTGTCAGGAAATATGTCAGTATGCAAAGTAGCAGCTCATTTTGAAGACAGTATTAGTACTTGCAAGATATAAAAAGAACTGTATCTGTATGCCGTACACATGTCCAGATATCACAGTTAGTTTGGGAACATGATTATGAGAATTATGATATTTTTTCATATTATGCTAAATAACTTTATCAGGGAACATGTCATCAGGGTAAGTAATACCTCATCTGAAGGCAGCAGTAGTACTTAAAGGATGGAAAAAGAACTGTGTCTGTATGCTGGACAGATGTACAGATATATTTTGTTTAGGACTTTAATTATGTAAATTAGGATTTTTTTCATATTTTGGTAAATAAGTTTGCTAGGGAGCATGTAACTGTGCCATGTGGTAACTCATTTTGAAGACGGTGTTAGTCCTTACAACATGATAAAAGAATTGTGTCTGTATGCTGTACACATGTAGAGATATCACAGTTGGTTTAGGACTTAGGTTACGGAAAGTATGCTTTTTTTCATAGTTCAGTAAATAACTTTGCTAGGGAGCATGTAATTGTGTCAAGTGATACATCATGTTGAAGACGGTGTTAGTTCTTACAACATGATAAAAGAACTGTGGTCTATATGCTGTGCACATGTACTGATACCACAGTTTGTTTAGGACTTAGGTTATGGGAATTATGTTTTTTTTCATATTTTGGTAAATAACTTTGCAAGGGAGTATGTCAATGTGCTAACTAATACCTCATTTTGAACTGTATTAATAGTTACAACTCCGTGTCTGTATGTTGTACACATGCACAGATATCACAGTTTTAGTATTGTAGGATTATGAAAATTATAAATTTGCAATATTTCTTATTATTATGCCTATATCTTTGTAAGGGAGCACAGTGATGACACAAATTAGGCATCATTTTGAAGCTCACATTGAGTCACACAACTTGTACACTGAAATGTAGTATCTGTCTGTTACGGGTGATGAGATGTTATGCTTTGTTTATTTATCAAGTTTGAGAAATATGATATTAATCATATTTCTGTGAATATCTCCGTAATGGAGCATCACACAGTAATGTTTAAGGTATCATTTTAAAGCTAACATTCATACAAACAAATTAAATTCAAATTGTATGGGTCTACATGGTACATTCACTAAGATATTGTGATTTGTTGTACCAAAAAGGTAAAAAATATGCACAAAAATCAGCATTCCTTGGCAAATATTTCATAATGACTTAGATATGCACTATCAACATTTGTTTTCTGCATGGTATTACAAACAGATTATCTGAAACTGAGCTCAGGCTGCACTGTTGTTCCTATGGTGGAAGTAAGCAGGCAGCATTTTCTGAGCTAGTCCTGAGAAAATGAGCTATGTGACGCATCTTATAACCAAAGGTTTCGCATCCAGGAAGAAAGAGGTCATCATCCCTCTCTAGTCATCCCTCATTAGACCAATCATTGACTATAATGGTTCATTTGGCATGTACCTGACCAGACACCTACAACAGCTGGATAGGCCACAAAAGTACCTCACAAAAAGAATCCTAGGCCTTAAACACATGTCCTACATGGACAGACTCAAGAAACTTCAGCTGTTCTGTCTCTTATCATCTACTTTGAGGTGATCTCTGCTTGACTTACAAAGCCATGTCTGACCCAACCCTACTTGAAATGCTACACCTAAAGAAATCACAATCTCCCCATGCCACACTCTCCAGAGACCATAACCTCATTACCACAATTAACAGAACATGCTGGAGGGACATGTTCATCTCCCAAAGACTGCCCATACTCTGGAATGAGCTTCCCATTCATGTCAAGCAGAGCACCTCAATAGCCCTCTTCAAGAGAAATCTTGACGAGTGGATGGGTAACAGAAAGTTCACTCCAGGGATCATTCCAGTTGCACTACTGGGTATGGGCAATGTGAACTAACATTGGGTGGCATGGTGCCTGGACAATTTTGTTTGGGGGTGGCTAAGCTTGTAAAGGCTCCAGGGCTATTAGCCTAGTACACAGCAATGAACCTATTAGTGCGTGTCCCAGTTTGGGTGTGCTGTGCATCTGGCAAAAGCATACAAGTGAATGAATGGGTTAAGCACAGTGCATTCTGATCCTCTTTCTACCAGTAACAGCAACCTGGCATGGTATCTTCTTCTGGTGAGTTGTCTTAGGTAAAAAACTTGCATCCATGACAAACGTTGGCATGGGATCATCTTCTGGTGAGTTATCTTGGGTAACAAACTTGCATCCATGACAAAAGTTGTACTTTCACAACACAGAAGTGATGGTCATGGACTGACAACAACTACAGTAGTTAATAACAGTATCAGATTGTATGTATTGTATTGTATGTAGCTATTTTCTGCAGTAACAGGCAAAAATTATTCTCAGACATTTTTGTCTCACTGCCCATGCATAACATTAAAAAAAAAACAAACAAAAAAACATGGACCTGGTTCTGTGCTGGCTCTGATTGCTGAGGTGTTTCTGATGTTACTGAGGCAGGTGCAGGGTGTGTCAGGCTGTGGTACTGTAATACCAAAAAAAAAAAAAAACGGCAGACAAACTAAGAAATAATACAAGAAAGGATTCAAAAACCGGAATCCTCCAACCGTTGTAACAAATCAGTAGTATCCACTTTCGTCAATAACATAAAACCAAGTCCAAAAGAAGCAGGCGATAAAGTAAAGACCATTTATTTTAAGCGCTTTTCGTCTACCATACAAGGAAGACTTCATCAGAAACTAAATTCAAATTTTAAAAGACCGCCTTTTATATACTCAGCTGGTCTTTCAGGTAGCAAGTATTTAAAAACACAGTAAATTCAAAATACAAAATTATAAAATACTTTCAGAACGTGTACTTTCTAAACTATTCGCAAACAAACGCTCACACAATATGTCTAAATTAATAAAAAAGTACAAATATAATTCTTAAACCATAAAAATAACTATCAAACAGTATATGTGTAAAAAACAACTTGTCACATCACAGTATTTGTCCGTGTGGAAAGTAAGATAAAATAAATTAATGTGAAATAAAAATAAATTTTTGACCAACTGACACTCACAAATTTAGAAAAGTCATATGAATAATACCAAAACCACTTTTTATACGTGTGTATTATTAAGTAGCAATGTAGTTTCTTATTTCCTAAGGCTTCTTAGTCTCAGGATACTAGAAATCGAACAAGTATCATTCAAGCCAGGCGTATGGCAAGCGTTAAGTCTAACCTGCCATACTAACTCCAATTCTTCCAGCTTTAGTTGTCTAGGGCCACCTCTAATGTCAGTTTTTATCTCATCTATAATGACAAATTTAAAGGTGTGCCCTATGTTAGTACAGGCATGTTTAGCTAAAGCGTTTTCTTGCTTCTGTTTGGTGATAGAATACTGGTGCTCATACATCCTATCACGGAGCCTCCGCTCCGTTTTACCTACATAGAATGCAGGACACATTTTACACATTGCCAAGTATACTATGTAACTAGAATTACAATTGTACTTCCCTCTTATTTTGTATTGTGTACCTCTAATAGTGAAATAATTGGATGCTTCTATGAATTTACAGTACTTGCAACTCTCACATTTGTTCATACCATATCGACGAGTATTGGAACATTTAGGTCGTTCCAATATAGCTTTTAAATTGCACCCTTTTCTAAAAGTGACCCTAGGAAAATAGCCTAGTTTAGTGTAAATATTGTCATTTATTTTAAACAGATTCCAGTTCTTCTTAATAGACTAATACATAAAGAACTGGTATTGAATAAGTAATAATGAGATTAGTTTCATTACTGTTAGTGTATTCATCATCTAACCTAACAGAGTTCGATACACAATTATTGTCTTCACATACACCATCAAGATTTCTAATGGGGGGAAGTGGTAAGAACGTCTGATCCGTTCTCTTCCTATTTACCTCGTTTATCAAATTATCCAAAAATGATTCCAGGTACCCACGTTGTTTAAACATGCTCCTGAGAAGGGAACATTCATCAGAGAAGTCGGTGTCCAGAGTGGTCATTCTGGAAGCTCGTACTAATTGTCCTTTGACCACCGACTTCTTCTGATGTAGTGGGTGATTACTGGAAAAATGAAGAAATGTATTAGAATATGTTAACTTCCTATGAATTTTGGCTGTATAACTGTTTATCTCATGTACTTTAGTTAGACAAATGTCTAAATAAGCAATTTGTGTTGTACTGAAGGAAGAAGTGAATTGTAAAAACTGCGTGGTTGAATTGAAGTACTCGACAAGGTTTACACTAAGGCGTTCGTCACCATTGATAAGAATGAAAATATCATCCAAGTAACGGGTGTAAAAGATCAGTGAATCACCGAAAGTGTTACTGACCTTGTTGAAAACAAATTGGGACTCCCAGTGTGCCATGACGCAATTAGCGATACTTGCCCCACAGGGAGACCCCATCGCAACACCCACTTTTTGAAGATAAAATTGGTCCTGAAAAATGAAGAAATTATTGGACAAGACCAAATCAATCAACTCTGTGACTAGTCTGATCTCACAGGTGGGGGCTTTATATTTAAGAAGCAAAATTTCAACCCATTCAATTGCAATTGTGTGAGGAATACACGTGTACAGGTCCTTAACGTCAATAGTAAGGAAGTTGTGACTAGCATTGAACTTGATAGAATTAATCATGTTCAAAAATGACCAAGAGTCTTTACAGATTTGGTCCTCTTGTTTAAGGTATTTTTGGAGTATAACGTCAATAAATTTCGCTACAGAATACGTAGGAGAACCCCTACTGTCAACTAAAGGTCTAAGAGGGGGGTTTACCAAGTCTTTATGTATCTTCGGAATACCGAAGATGCAAGGAAATCATGGATACAGTGTTATTAAATAGTTATAGACGTGTTGATCTACCCTACCTTCAATGAATAGGTCCTCAGTGCTATTCTTGATCAAACTATACGCCTTGTTCACCTCAGAATGAGAACCCACGTCATAAGCTGCAGTGTTTAATAAACTGTACATCCGGTCCTGATGGTCGGAATTGTCAAAAGTGACAAGTCCACCTCCTTTATCAGGCTTACAGAACCGCAAATTTTGAGTTTTGATAAATGAGATGAAGTTACGTTCTTCCTTACTGGTGTTGTACAAGGGCCTGTACTTATGTGTATTATAAACTAGGTCCCGAATATCAAATTCACAAAGTTGTTCAAAAGTTTGTAAAATCGGGACTAGAGGGGGATTGAAAGTACTCGGAGTGTAAAACTCATCATGAACACCTGTACTTGCAGAATTATCGAAAATTAGCTTGAAATTCAATTTTCTAGTGAACATTTTGATGTCCAAAATAGTCTTAACTAAATTAATAGGTTGTGATGGAACAAATGTAAGACCTTTTGAAAGAAATTCAACAATGTCCACGTTAATATTAACAGATGAAAAGTTGTAGACCTTAAAGTCTCTTGCTTTATTTGTGATCACTGTAGGATGCGTCACATCAGTAATTGGACTGCCAAGCAAGTCCGATGGTCCCTCAAATGTTAAAAGTGAATTAGATAAAATAGACACATCATCAAAAGTAATGTTCTCTACAGAATCACCCTGGCTGTAAGTCATTAGGTTTTGGTTTTGTTGAATTTCTGTTGCATATTCCTTTGTTGGTGAGTGAACCGATTGGTCTGTTTCGGTCTGGCACCCAAATCCGGGCCCTGGCGAAAATTTTGATACTGATTGAAGTTTTCATTAGTTTTGTGTACATTATTTGTGCTACGCAACCTGTCCCTCCATCCTGCAGTTTCAATATCTCTACCAGCATCAGGTTGGCTATTGTTATCGAAGGACTGTGTTACTCTAGTTTCTACTGAATTTTGTACTGGGTTCTCAAAACGACTGTTGTTGTTATTATTTATAGACCCAGTGTTTGAGTTATCGTCATACTGATTACTAGAGTTATGATTCTTCCATACCTGAGCTGGATGCGGGTATGGGTAAGCAGATCCAGTACTGTATGCTTTGGAGTCCCTTTCCAGTTTCTTAGACTTATTTAATCTTAATTTGGTCATGTAGTGATCAATACTAGTAAAAATGCGCCCATATTCATACTTATATCTATTGAATTTAAAGCCAAATTGGATGCTTTTGTCCAGACTAATAACGCTCTGGGACAGTTCATCTACCCATATGCTATAATGTTTAATCATCAAATCTAAAAGTTCAAGACCCTGCTTATCGAACATATTAATTAACTCCAAGTGGAAAGCAGAATTAGGTACCAATCCCGTAGGGTAGGAGTGCCGCCGCAGACCCTTAGGCACTACTCTGCTTGAGATACATTCATGGAAGTAAGCAATCTCCAGTTGGAGCTTCCTTAATTTAACCAAGTTTGTGTCGAAAGATTTCAGCTTATTGACAATATCATTAGAAGTAGAAGTGTTACCTTCCGATATAGTAGGTTCTTGGACCACATTCCGCATATCTTGGGTGAAAGAAAAACCGTCCTGCAACCAAGAAGTAAAGGTTGCGTCCTGTTTGTAGTTAGTTAATTCGGATCCCAAAACTGACGTACCAGGCTGTGGGGTGGTCTGCAATTCGCCACCACGCATGACTGGAGAATTCCCCACGGTCAATACTCCAGCAATATTCGGATAAGAAGGTGGATCCACTGCCGAGTTAAGGACTGCCGTTATGGTGGTGTCAGTAACACTTTTGGTGATTCACTGATCTTTTACACCCGTTACTTGGATGATATTTTCATTCTTATCAATGGTGACGAACGCCTTGGTGTAAACCTTGTCGAGTACTTCAATTCAACCACGCAGTTTTTAGAATTCACTTCTTCCTTCAGTACAACACAAATTGCTTATTTAGACATTTGTCTAACTAAAGTACATGAGTTAAACAGTTATACAGCCAAAATTCATAGGAAGTTAACATATTCTAATACATTTCTTCATTTTTCCAGTAATCACCCACTACATCAGAAGAAGTCGGTGGTCAAAGGACAATTAGTACGAGCTTCCAGAATGACCACTCTGGACACCGACTTCTCTGATGAATGTTCCCTTCTCAGGAGCATGTTTAAACAACGTGGGTACCCAGAATCATTTTTGGATAATTTGATAAACGAGGTAAATAGGAAGAGAACGGATCAGACGTTCTTACCACTTCTCCCCATTAGAAATCTTGATGGTGTATGTGAAGACAATAATTGTGTATCGAACTCTGTTAGGTTAGATGATGAATACACTAACAGTAATGAAACTAATCTCATTATTACTTATTCAATACACAGTTCTTTATGTATTAGTACTATTAAGAAGAACTGGGATCTGTTTAAAATAAATGACAGTATTTACACTAAACTAGGCGATTTTTCTAGGGTCACTTTTAGAAAAGGGTGCAATTTAAAAGCTATATTGGAATGACCTAACTGTTCCAATACTCGGCAATATGGTATGAACAAATGTGAGAGTTGCAAGTACTGTAAATTCATAGAAGCATCCAATTATTTCACTATTAGAGGTACACAATACAAAATAAGAGGGAAGTACAATTGTAATTCTAGTTACATAGTATACTTGGCAATGTGTAAAATGTGTCCTGCATTCTATGTAGGTAAAACGGAGCGGAGGCTCCGTGATAGGATGTATGAGCACCAGTATGCTATCACCAAACAGAAGCAAGAAAACGCTTTGGCTAAACATGCCTGTACTAACATAAGGCACACCTTTAAATTTGTCATTATAGACAGGGCCGGCCTTAGGCATAGGCGAACTAGGCGACCGCCTAGGGCGCCGTACAGGCCGGCCTCAAAAGGGCGCAATTCTGCTGTGAAACTAAACGAACCCTAACCGGGAAAGCAAAGACAACAACAAGTACATTTCTTTTCAAGACTGTCACCGCCGCCCATACAGGCTAGAAATGCGCCCTCCCCCACTTCAAGCACGAACTTGTTTTCCTATCCAAAGTAGCACAGCCCCCACCTAAGTATATGCTTGATGTGAGTGGCGAAATCGCCACTGATGTCATGGCCACCGATCCATTGAGGCTCTATATAAAGAGCTACCTCCCGCCTCTTGTTCCTTCCTTCGTTGAGAGTCGGGTGCACCTATTGGCTATCGACGATCGCGTTTCTTGGAATCTGTGGATGTGAGTCAGCGTTGTTTTGTTTGCCTGGTTCCAAGTTCTTCCACGTGGGGTACTACAAAATGAACGGAGCATGTTTTTGGCGTTTTATGGTTTTATTGCAACTTTTACACCTGAGGAGGTAAGTGAGAGATGGGGTCCGGGGGTTTATATTTATGAAATGTAATTTGAACGAAGCAAGCAGGCGAGCATTTTTATAGTGTGTGTGTTTATTTCTGAGATGTGAGCGAAGCACTGGGACATGCGTTTGAACTAAGCAAGCAGCAGACAAGTATTTTTGTGTGTTTATATTTCTGAATGTAAACGAAGCATTGGGACATGCGTTTATTAGAAATTAGACATGTTTGTAATGGCATTTTTGGCAGGTTTATCAGACGTTGAGCATTTCAGTAGATTCCATGGCCCAAGGGTACAAGGATCATAGACTTTGGAAGTGGAAGTCAGACTCTTAAATCCTAATTGAATGAAGGGGATCCATGGTTCAGCATATTAACTTTATTCTTAAATAAACTGAAACAGAAAGTGAATGGTTGACTGTGAACTTACAGAAAATCTTTCTCCCATTTCTCCTTTTACGTATCACTTGTTTAGAGTAGTGCTTGGAAAGTAGTGTCTGTTATGCAATTTTACATTTTGTTAGTGATAAGCTATGGAAGGTATTTGGTTAAGTGATTTGCTACCAATCCATATTATAGATATGATTGCATTATATTGTTTGTATCTGGCTGCCAGGTTATATTGTATACTCCTATTGCATCCTTTTCTCTCCTGTTTTGGCTGCATAAGGGACATGTATAATTTGTTATACTGTAGTTTCAGTTTTGTTTCTGCACATTGGTGCCTGAGTTTTGCCTAAGAAGGGACTTCGGACCAGTGCAATAGCTACCGAATAAGTAAATGAATACATACATACATAAAAAGTACTGAGTAATGGAGGGAGTAGTCAGAGGTGCACATATTGGCTTTAAATCTGTACTATGGATTGGTGTGGCACTGCACTCTGTAGTATGGTATGGAGTATGGACTGGCACACTTGTTAATGGTAAAATTTTACTACCTTCTAAATTGGGTATTAGCAGGCAAGCATTTTTTTGAAGGCACCCCAGCCGAGAACTGTTTGTTTTAAATTATTTTTTTAAATAAGAGCAAGTCATCTATTTGCGGTGACGCCAATGAGGATTATGTCTAGTAAAAATATATTAAATTGCAGATCATTAATGCTAGACTTAAGTGCAAATGTGTAAACCCTAGGGGGCAGACTGATGACAATTTAAATTTGTTTGCCAGTTTAACTATCTGCAAACTGCAACTGTAAATGTAAAATAATAAAGGCTCTTGGTTTACAGATGAGAAAAGCTCAAAAGAATACTGAATGTTATCAAATATTCAAATAAAGGCAGATTAACAGGCCTTCGATCCCAGGTTTAAAATCCTCAGTCTAGCAAGCATCAATGAATCTCCCACAGGAGAATTTCCTCCTCCTCCTTCCTCCACTGATGAAACAACAGTAACATTCTCCTTGTTTAGCCTGGTGAGTAGGACATCAGTAGGCCTGACTATAGAGTTACCTATTACTAGTGTGTTGGGTACATTGTTTTGCCTTATGGGCTGTGGTTGAGTGACACACTGATTTTGTGGGCTATGTGTCATTTAGGTAGTGTTGGGGGGGGTGGTTTCAGCATGGGAGGTCTCTGTTGCTTGGGCAGATTCTTATTGAAAGCCTCCATGAATATGGGTGTGTGCTTTGTGTTTCTATGTGTGGGTTTTGAAGGATTAGGTGTAGAGTGTGGTGTGGTGCAAGTGTTAACCTTCTCCTCTTGACTGTCTAGTCCAGTCTTGGCTGGAGAGAGCTTGGCTTCCAGTTTGGCTATATAAGTGCATCTCTCACAGGTTGTAGTGTTGGGTGATAGGAGGAGAGGGTTGTCAGTGTACATGAGGCAATTGCTGCTAATGTGGCTTTATATGTGTGTGGGGGGGGGGGCATATTGCAATGACTACATGGTTTAGAGTGGAGTGGTAAATGACTGGAAGGCCTTTTATTTTACAGAAAACCAGAAGTGTTCTAGTTCAGAATGATAACTACAAGGATAGGCTGCACAGCCAAGTGCTCTGGATTATGCAGAATGCTCCGCATACAGTGTGTTTATGTTTGTGAAATGTGAACAAAGCAGACAAGCATTTTTATAGTGTGTGTGGGTGTGATTTAAAGAAGCAGGGACCAGGTGTGTGTGATTTAAGGAAGCAGGGGCCAGGGAAGCACTTAATTGTGTGATTGAAAAGAAGTAGGGATGCACTTTGTAATTGTGTGTGAAAGAAGCAGGGAAGCACTTTGTAACTGTGTGATTGAAAGAAGCAGGGGCCAGGGGAGCACTTTGTAATTGTGTGCTAATCTGAAATAAGCAGGGGCCAGGGAAGCACTTTGTAATTGTTAATTGGTGTGTCTCTATGGGTTATGTTTGCAGGTGTTTTTGCATGTTCTTAGACTGTTCAGGTAATGTTTTGGTTTATGACCATTCATGGACAGTGCTGAGCAAGATGCAAAACCATATCAGCCTTTATCTTGTAGTCTGCTTTGAGACGATAGGAAATCCAAGATAATATGAGAACTGACAAGTTTTCATAATGACAGCTTATTAATTTGTGTCATACAGATTTACAGTTCATTCCAGAAGTTATGGTATTAAGTGACTAAAGTCAACTTTATGCTTTTAGAGGTTAGGGTAGACGCTTTTTAGAGGTTAGGGTAGATTTTGAGCTGTCGGCTGACTTCTGTTTATTACTAATCTTATTTCAGAATGAGTCCTGATCTAATCAGTATACATTTTATTTCTAAGGTGCCCCTTAAGTCTGGTTTTATTTCTGACTTCATTTCAGAAAGGGGATCAGATAGGATCATATGCTAAGTGGAGCAGAGTACCAACATGAATTTGTATGTAGTTACCCACTTTACGGATATTGCATGTATGTGCTTAGTTTGTTTTAAAAGTGGCACAGTTTTACCTTGGTGAATACTATATTCTTTCTGAATTCGTGTTGTGACTGTAAATATTGGTTGGGATTTTTCTAGTGTTGTAACACAAGCTACTACATTTACATCATATCGGATGGTGATCAAGCTGTTTTTTTTTTTTGCATAGTAGAAGGACTGTGATGCAAAATTTTACTGTCAAAGATTGCATATAAAAATGTACTTGTCAAGTAATGGAATATCAACCAGGTTTAAGGATATTCAGCCTTCAATTGCAGTCAACTAAACTACAAGGTGTCTTACAGTATGACTTGGATTTTCATGCATTTAAATATGGAAAGAACTGGAGTGTTTTGTGGGAGTGACCCTTCTGTGGGCGTGGCTCAAATAGGGGTGTTCCTTGTGTTCAGTGTGGATGGGGCTTAAGGGGCGCCAGAGCAGTGCTTCGCCTAGGGCGCCGTTTCAGCTAAGGCCGGCCCTGATTATAGACGAGATAAAAACTGACATTAGAGGTGGCCCTAGACAACTAAAGCTGGAAGAATTGGAGTTAGTATGGCAGGTTAGACTTAACGCTTGCCATATGCCTGGCTTGAATGATACTTGTTCGATTTCTAGTATCCTGAGACTAAGAAGCCTTAGGAAATAAGAAACTACATTGTTACTTAATACACACATATAAAAAGTGGTTTTGGTATTATTCATATGACTTTTCTAAATTTGTGAGTGTCAGTTGGTCAAAAATTTATTTTTATTTCACATTAATTTATTTTATCTTACTTTTCACACGGACAAATACTGTGATGTGACAAGTTGTTTTTTACACATATACTGTTTGATAGTTATTTTTATGGTTTAAGAATTATATTTGTACTTTTTTATTAATTTAGACATATTGTGTGAGCGTTTGTTTGCGAATAGTTTAGAAAGTACACGTTCTGAAAGGATTTTACAATTTTGTATTTTGAATTTACTGTGTTTTTAAATACTTGCTACCTGAAAGACCAGCTGAGTATATAAAAGGCGGTCTTTTAAAATTTGAATTTAGTTTCTGATGAAGTCTTCCTTGTATGGTAGATGAAAAGCGCTTAAAATAAATGGTCTTTACTTTATCGCCTGCTTCTTTTGGACTTGGTTTCATGTTATTGACGAAAGTGGATACTACTGATTTGTTAAAACGGTTGGAGGATTCCGGTTTTTGAACCCTTTCTTGTGTTATTTCTTAGTTTGTCTGCCGTTTTTTTTTTTTGGTATAGTAGTTTACTATGGCTTCAGGCTCAGCAACTGATTCTTCACCGTTTAAACCTGACAGTACACCTGCGGTATTAAAACTCCAAAGTAGCACTGGGCGAGTCCATGCTCCTGTTTTGGCGGATGTCGTGGACAACACACAATCTGGTATGAACTCTGCTAACGTATTGGACAGTATTTTGAGTAAAATCGACTCTGTGTTTAAAAGGCTTGACCAGATTGATTCAACCCAATGTGAATTGCAAAAAAGACTCTCTTCGCAAACACTCTTAGATCAACACGCTCGCTTACCTGCTTTCAGTGGCCTTAATGAACCGGAATCAAGGTCGGCTATGCAGGCTCCAAGAATTAGTGTTAACACTACTGATTGGGTATTAGCACAGGGCACGAATGTGCATAACGTTGCACCTCTTGGTTTGGGAAACACTGTACCTACTGGTTGCAACAACAATACGGGTGATATGCCGTTAGAGAGACCAAACACCACCGTAACGGCAGTCCTTAACTCGGCAGTGGATCCACCTTCTTATCCGAATATTGCTGGAGTATTGACCGTGGGGAATTCTCCAGTCATGCGTGGTGGTGAATCGCAGACCACCCCACCGCCTGGTACATCAGTTTTGGGATCCGAATTAACTAACCACAAACAGGACGCAACCCTTACTTCTTGGTTGCAGGACGGTTTTTCTTTTACCCAAGATATGCGGAATGTGGTCCGAGAACCTACTATATCGAAAGGTAACACTTCTAATGATATTGTCAATAAGCTGAAATCTTTCGACACAAACTTGGTTAAATTAAGGAAAGCTCCAACTGGAGATTGCTTACTTCTATGAATGTATCTCATGCAGAGTAGTGCCTAAGGGCCTGCGGCGGCACTCCTACCGTACGGGATTGGTACCTAATTCTGCTTTCCACTTGGAGTTAATTAATATGTTCGATAAGCAGGGTCTTGAACTTTTAGATTTGATGATTAAACATTATAGCATATGGGTAGATGAACTGTCCCAGAGCGTTACTAGTCCGGAACAAAAGCATCCAATTTGACTTTGAATTCAATAGATATAAGTATGAATATGGGCGCATTTTTACTAGTATTGATCACTACATAACCAAATTAAGATTAAACAAGTCTAAGAAACTGGAAAGGGACTCCAAAGCATACAGTACTGGATCTGCTTACCCAGACCCACATCCAGCTCAGGTATGGAAGAATCATAACTCTAGTAACCAGTATGACAATAACTCAAACACTAGGTCTATAAATAATAACAACAGCAGTCGTTTTGAGAACCCAGTACAAAATTCAGTAGAAACTAGAGTAACACAGTCCTTCGATAACAATAGCCACCCTGATGCAGGTAGAGATATTGAAACTGCAGGATGGAGGGACAGGTTGCGTAGCGCAAATAATGTACACAAAACTAATGAAAACTTCAATCAGTATCAAAATTTTCGCCAGGGCCCGGATTTGGGTGCCAGACCGAAATAGACCAATCGGTTCACTCACCAACAAAGGAATATGCAACAGAATTTCAACAAAACCAAAACCTAAAGACTTACAGCCAGGGTGATTCTGTAATGAACATTACATTTGATGATGTGTCTATTTTATCTAATTCACTTTCAACATTTGAGGGACCATCGGACTCACTTGGCAGTCCAGTTACTGATGTGACACATCCTACAGTGATCACAAATAAAGCAAGAGACTTTAAGGTCTACAACTTTTCATCTGTTAATATTAACGTGGACATTGTTGAATTTCTTTCAAAAGGTCTTACATTTGTTCCATCACAAGCTATTAATTTAGTTAAGACTATTTTGGACATCAAAATGTTCACTAGAAAATTGAATTTCAAGCTAATTTTCGATAATTCTGCAAGTACAGGTGTTCATGATAAGTTTTACACTCCGAGTACTTTCAATCCCCCTCTGGTCCCGATTTTACAAACTTTTGAACAACTTTGTGAATTTGATATTCGGGACCTAGCTTATAATACACATAAGTACAGGCCCTTGTACAACACCAGTAAGAAAGAACGTAACTTCATCTCATTTATCAAAACTCAAAATTTGCGGTTCTGTAAGCCTGATAAAGGAGGTGGACTTGTCATTTTTGACAATTCCGACTATCAGGACCGGATGTACAGTTTATTAAACATTGCAGCTTATTACGTGAGTTCTCGTTCTAAGGTGAACAAGGCGTATAGTTTGATCAAGAATAGCATTGAGGACCTATTCATTGAAGGTAGGGTAGATCAACACGTCTATAACAATTTAATAACACTGTATCCAAGATTTCCTTGCAATCTTTGGTATTCCGAAGATACATAAAGACTTGGTAAACCCCCCCTCTTAGACCTTTACATGACAGTAGGGGTTCTCCTACGTATTCTGTAGCGAAATTTATTGACGTTATACTCCAAAAATACCTTAAACAAGAGGACCAAATCTGTAAAGACTCTTGGTCATTTTTGAACATGATTAATTCTATCAAGTTCAATGCTAGTCACAACTTCCTTACTATTGACGTTAAGGACCTGTACACGTGTATTCCTCACACAATTGCAATTGAATGGGTTGAAATTTTGCTTCTTAAATATAAAGCCCCCACCTGTGAGATCAGACTAGTCACAGAGTTGATTGATTTGGTCTTGTCCAATAATTTCTTCATTTTTCAGGACCAATTTTATCTTCAAAAAGTGGGTGTTGCGATGGGGTTTCCCTGTGGGGCAAGTATCGCTAATTGCGTCATGGCACACTGGGAGTCCCAATTTGTTTTCAACAAGGTCAGTAACACTTCACTGATCTTTTACACCCGTTACTTGGATGATATTTTCATTCTTATCAATGGTGACGAATGCCTTAGTGTAAACCTTGTCGAGTACTTCAATTCAACCACGCAGTTTTTACAATTCACTTCTTCCTTCAGTACAACACAAATTGCTTATTTAGACATTTGTCTAACTAAAGTACATGAGTTAAACAGTTATACAGCCAAAATTCATAGGAAGTTAACATATTCTAATACATTTCTTCATTTTTCCAGTAATCACCCACTACATCAGAAGAAGTCGGTGGTCAAAGGACAATTAGTATGAGCTTCCAGAATGACCACTCTGCACACCGACTTCTCTGATGAATGTTCCCTTCTCAGGAGCATGTTTAAACAACGTGGGTACCCGGAATCATTTTTGGATAATTTGATAAACGAGGTAAATAGGAAGAGAACGGATCGGACATTCTTACCACTTCTCCCCATTAGAAATCTTGATGGTGTATGTGAAGACAATAATTGTGTATCGAACTCTGTTAGGTTAGATGATGAATACACTAACAGTAATGAAACTAATCTCATTATTACTTATTCAATACCAGTTCTTTATGTATTAGTCTATTAAGAAGAACTGGAATCTGTTTAAAATAAATGACAGTATTTACACTAAACTAGGCGATTTTCCTAGGGTCACTTTTAGAAAAGGGTGCAATTTAAAAGCTATATTGGAACGACCTAACTGTTCCAATACTGGTCAATACGGTATGAACAAATGTGAGAGTTGCAAGTACTGTAAATTCATAGAAGCATCCAATTATTTCACTATTAGAGGTACACAATACAAAATAAGAGGGAAGTACAATTGTAATTCTAGTTACATAGTATACTTGGGAATGTGTAAAATGTGTCCTGCATTTTATGTAGGTAAAACGAAGCGGAGGCGCCGTGATAGGATGTATGAGCACGAGTATGCTTTCACCAAACAGAAGCAAGAAAACGATTTAGCTAAACATGCCTGTACTAACATAGGGCACACCTTTAAATCTGTCGTTATAGATGAGATAAAAACTGACATTAGAGGTGGCCCTAGACAACTAAAGCTGGAAGAATTGGAGTTAGTATGGCAGGTTAGTCTTAACGCTTGCCATACGCCTGGCTTGAATGATACTTGTTCGATTTCTAGTATCCTGAGACTAAGAAGCCTTAGGAAATAAGAAACTACATTGCTACTTAATAATACACACATATAAAAAGTGGTTTTGGTATTATTCATATGACTTCTAAATTTGTGAGTGTCAGTTGGTCAAAAATTAATTTTTATTTCACATTAATTTATTTTATCTTACTTTCCACACGGACAAATACTGTGATGTGACAAGTTGTTTTTTACACATATACTGTTTGATAGTTATTTTTATGGTTTAAGAATTATATTTGTACTTTTTTATTAATTTAGACATATTGTGTGAGCGTTTGTTTGCGAATAGTTTAGAAAGTACACGTTCTGAAAGTATTTTATAATTTTGTATTTTGAATTTACTGTGTTTTTAAATACCTGCTACCTGAAAGACCAGCTGAGCATATAAAAGGCGGTCTTTTAAAATTTGAATTTAGTTTCTGATGAAGTCTTCCTTGTATGGTAGACGAAAAGCGCTTAAAATAAATGGTCTTTACTTTATCGCCTGCTTCTTTTGGACTTGGTTTTATGTTATTGACGAAAGTGGATACTACTGATTTGTTACAATGGTTGGAGGATTCCGGTTTTTGAACCCTTTCTTGTGTTATTTCTTAGGCTGTGGTACTGTGTTTATGCATTGTACTCCAGTAGTGCTGTGAAGACTGTAGGTTTCAATTAAAGACATTTACTTTCCTTGAAACCTGCTGCTGGTCATCCATGCACTGGTAAACAATACATCAGTTATGCTGGCTGATTGGATGTCAGGGTTTACATTTCAATGCAGCTAGCTCACAGCTGTAACCCTCTGCACTGTGTGCACAACACTGGCCCATACTTTGGAGCTTCTCTCTTTATAAAAAACATCCACAAGATCCCATTCTCATTTTTGTGGCTACACTGTTGCTGACCTGCTCCAGGTATGCAATAAGGAAAGGAGAGTTCCACAGGTGTTTAGGAAGTTTTGTGAATTGTAGGGTACAGATATATGTTTCTAAATGCATACACCCCCCCCAAGTATATACACGCCTTTTTTATTAGTACCACTCTAAATGTCAATTTCATATTCTGGTCATCGTGGAAAGTTTAACTGTTCTAGCTTTGTAAACTTCCTATTTTACTCTCTTCCCTTTCCTTCAATGATTGCCTTACACTCCACTGGATGATGTCTTCACCCTTCTCCCCACTCACATTACTAGGCAACACCCTCCAAACTAGTTCTCATATCAGACAGGAACTTGTCTAACCCCTTTCCTCCAAAATATACTCTTGCCTAATCTACACAGGCCTGGCCTATGTACCTTTACTGTACTGCGTCATTATTACCTCACTGGTGAAGGCTAAAACTACATGAACCTGCAGCTCTCACACACCCCTTTATCCCAGTTCATCCTTCCTTATCTCATCTTGTCATCCCCTCACTGCCTCTCATTCATTCCACCTCCCTCTTCTCTTTGCATCTCTCACAGCTGTCTCCTTACTACTCATCTTCCCTCTGCGTACTTCTCTCTCCTGTTCTCTGTCTTCTTCCCATGGTATCCTTTCCTGCAACTAGTCTCACTTAACTCTTCTAGTGTCTTCATACCTCTCTATATAATAGTATGCTGATATCCCTGTAGCATAGCCATATCAGTCATTATGGCTACATCTTATCCAAAAAGCTCTGCTAAGCATAATTCTATTTTTCCATCCATATTTTGACTTTATAAACTGCTTCTTGAACTAACTGCTGCAGCATATTTTTGCATATGTAAAGATGTAGAAAGATATACTATAAAACATCTATTTGTAAATATGTTTTGTTGGTTTCTTATATGATCCTGTCACCCTGGCTGTGCCTACAAAAGGTCTATTGAGATCAGTACACTAATCTGGTAAACAAATATAAATAAGTCAATAACTAAAATACAACAAAAATGCCTCCTTTTATGAAGACATTTAAAACCTTTTGAATGTTATTTTTCAACAGCCATTATAATCTTGGTTTCTGCATTTTGATTCCCCACTGCCTTACAGCACTGTAACATAATTTAGGATCACTGTTATTGTGATGATGTGAGGTAGTGTCAGTCATGCCAGAGGAAGTAAGGCAGTGGATGTGTTAACATAGGCCAGAATAGACAGCTGGAGTTTTGTAAATAATTATATGTCATTTGTATAGCAAACTGATTTGTACATGAGTTTGTGTTGAAAATGTATTTGTAAAGCTGCTTGTGTTAAAAAAAAATGTACCAACAGTGGCTCCTGCTGGGCAGAAAAGAAATACACCTGTATGTCGAACTGTATTGCAACTGCTGAAATGAATATATTGTAACAGAGGACACTGGAAAAGGGGAGGTTAATCTCTGTCCAGTTCACTTTGAAAAACAGTCTGAAATTAATTACCTGGTTTAGGCCATAAGGATTGTATCTTACAGTTCTGACTGCAGCCAGAGAACAAATGTCTGTGAAAACTTGGACTAGGAATCCAACTGTATTGTCCTTAGGGGTGAACTAATTGCTACCCTGGAAGGGTGGAAGTTTTGAAATGGTTTTATAACTTCCAGATGCTACAACACGTCTTACCAATGCTCTGTCTGTGTGTATGGTAACACGTGTGCTAAATTCTGGTTCAGTTTCTAGTAAAGGGGAGTAGTGTGGCAAACAGAGTCAGATGACCAGATGTATGTAATGGCATTCTGTAATCCAGCACTGAAACGATGTTTTAATACTAGATGAGACAGAAGTCTCAGGGCAGTCTGTTTTTGAAACCTGCCAAAGAAGGACAACCACTCACCCACTTCATCTTGCCTTGCTTTAGTAAATAACCAGGGAATAGTAATTCTTCAGATCAGTCAGGAAAATATAGTGAGATTAGTTAAGTGCCGTTTTTCTTTAACGTGTGAATCTATCCATCTGTGTTATTTTTAATATTTCCTGTGAATGAAACTCTGGTGTTTATTGTAAATAGATATTTAGTATTTTCATGTTCTTTTATTATTTATTAAGTACATTTCAGCTTTTCATTGTGGCTGGTCTTTTAGAGAATATTGTAACTTTTGAGAGTACTTATATTTATTTGATGACACTGTGGCCACTTCTGAAAGCCTTGCTGCACTGGTCAAACACTACCATTTGTATTAGTATTAATTTTACTCAGTATAATTGGGTACCCTTGTAAGAACCTTAGAATAACTGGCTTTGGAGTATTCTGGTGGCAGTACCTATATTATAGTCTGGGCAAAGGGGCATAGCTGCTAAATCTGTGCCAGCCAGGGATATTTGTTTTATGTAAGGAGGAGTGGTACATGATATGGCAATAAAGAGATGGGAGTAACACAGGAGGAGGATACTACTGAGCAGCATGGACATTTGTAGCAGTGAATATAGAAGTAAGAGATCAGAGAGTGGAAGTAGTTTTGTGGACATGCAGTGAATGTAAAAGTAGAGGAGAGGAGTATAGAAGAAGAGCTTTCTCAGATGACAGAGTTAGATTATGATGGAGACAGAGAAGTTAGGGTATAGAGGAGTTGTGTCTCAGGGATTCAGTGCACTGATAACAAAGGAAATATAATGATGGAATTTAGGGAGGTTTTACATTAGGTATTAAAGTGTGTGAGTGAAGAGAACTAGAGAATGAAAGTGTGTACGAGCCAAGGGAACTAGAGTTTTGAGTGGTACAAGAAAAAGTGCTACATGACTGAGGAGGGAGGGGTTATGGTAAGGAGTGGGATTAAGGGTAGATGTGATGGGAAACGTGAGTTGGCAGTGATGGTACTGGGTGTTAGCCATGAGGGGATAATGGTGGTTTAAAAGACAAAAAAAGTGTAATTTGTGGAGGTAAATAATTTCTATGTTGATTGGTTTTGAGGTTATTGTGGGAGTTGCCAATGGAGATTATGCATGAAATGAAGGGTGGGGTGGGTGGCATATATTATTTTTTTAATGACAATTTTACTTACTTGTGATTCATAATATTTATTTGCTTATATATGCTTCCCATTGCCTAACATATCTGTGGATTGTCCTTCCCATGTCCCTAATCCCAATTTTCCAATTTGGGGGACATGGCCAGGCCACATCATAACTGAATGATGTCTTCCTTATGAGTGTGTTGGTATGGTCACCGTGCAATGGGCTGTGTGAAGGCTACACGTTCACTTACTGAAACATGCTACACTTTCAGAAGCCAATGCCCATCCATTCAGTTTGCATACTTGCAAGGGCCATTGGCTTCTTGGAGGGTTAGGATTCTACTTCTGAGGGCAGTCCTTCAATACATTACCCTATCTCTTTCCTGTCAAAGAGGTGAGCAGGCAGTATTTTATCATTCCCTCTTACTCTGGCTGGCCCTCTAGTGGCTGAGTAGCTACTTGATCTCAGATTTTATTGCAGTAATACTCGTCAGTGAGTCTACTGCTGTTGGATAACTAGATCCTAATCCTAAAGGGCTAGTCTAAAAAGAAGATAAGACCTGGTTCTCCCCTGCTTGTTGATGCATCACATGCCTGTGGTGTTGTCTGTACAGATATTTAGAGGGTGTTGGGACCAAAGAGAATGGAAGGCCTGGACAGCAAGAATAAGCACCTGCATCTCCTTTATATTGATGTAGTCCAGCCACTGATGAAGGGCCCGGAGACCCTGAACCCTCAGACTGCTGGAAGCAGCCCCCCACTCCTGATCTGAAATGTCTGTAAACAGCTACTGAGATGAAGTAAGAGGCTGAAAAGGAACATCTGGGTTGAGGAATATGTGCTGAATCCACCAATGAAATTAGAGTTTGAGACAAGGGAGTAAGGGAACTGGAAACTCCAGAGGATGGCAATGCTGAAGTCACACTAAACACAGGTACCTATGGAACTTCCACATATGAAGCTTGGCAAAAAGGAGCATCGAAGCCATGATCTGCAGCATCCTTAAGAATTCCTTGGCTGGAATGAGAGACAGAAAGTAAAGACTAGAAGTAGGTTGTTAGATACACAACATTGGGAGCAGGCAGAAAAGCCAGCATTGAAAAAGTCTGAATCTCGAAACCCAGAAAAAAACGGGATCTTGAGAAGGAGACAGGACTGACTTTTGTAGATTGGGCAGTGCAGCAGTGCAGTGGTTAGCATTGTCACCTCACAGCAAGTGGTTCTCTGGTTCGATTCTTGGCTGGGGTGCCTTCTGTGGAGAGTCTGCATGTCCTCCCTGTGTTCACAAGATTTTTGTCTGGGTGCTCCGGTTTCCTCCCACATTCCAAAGGCATGCATCTTGAGTGTTTCTCCCCAGGCATCCACTGAAAATAGGCTCTGTCCCACTCAGACATTTCTGGTAAACAAATGTTAAATAAACAGTGAAACCCAGACTGTGCAAGAGGAGTCTGGTAAACTGCAGATCTTGCAGGAGCCTCGATTGGGGAAACATGAAGAAGCAGATCACCCACACAGGAAAATATCTGTATGCCTTTCTAGCCTGCAAACAGCTATGACTGGAGCCAGGCACTTGGTGAATACCCACGTGGCTGCAGAAAGACCAAACGGCAAAGAAGAGAATTGAAAATGAGCACAAGAGACAGAGAAAAGTTAAAACTTCCCGATTAAAGAGTGAATGGGAATATGAAGACAGGTGGTCTATATTAAAATCCCGAAAGGCCTGAACATTGAATACATGTACATCGACACATAAAGTTCGATGTACATAAACATCAAAACACGTTTGTTTGTGTCTTTCGGATTTTCCCGGTTAGGGGTCGCCACAGCGGAACTCCGGCCCGCTAATGACTGGCAATAGAGTTTTACGTGCTGGCTTGCTGGGCCTAACGCACAACCTTCAACGAAGGAATGCCCGTTCACACGTCGCCACACAGAAGACGCTCCAACTGAGAATGGAACAGGCAACGTCTAACTGTGAGGTGACAATGCTACCGCAGCACCACCACCTCAGTATAAACATCGAAACACGTAATCAGCGAAAATCACAACGCCAAACATGTTTGTTTAGCCAGCGGTGCGATCGTGAGGATAAGGAAATATACCCTTTTCCCCACTGTAGTTTGATCTCGGAGTTGGTATATATAAGTATGGGGGTGCAGGGGGGGCTTGCTCCCCTGTAAATGTGGGTTAATATCAGTTTTTAATGTTAGTTTGGACATACCTGTGTGGCGCTCTTGCATGACGTAACACGCTCGGCGTTGTGATTTTCGGTGAGTACCTGTTTCGATGTTTATGTACATCGACCTTTATGTGTCGATGTACATGTATTCGATGTTTAGGCCTTTTGGGATTTTAATATAGACCCAAAGACTGGTGTAGTTCAGAACCAGAGAAATAAAAATGGCTTGAGGAAGCAAGAGGGGAAACAGAATCTGGAGGGATATTATCTTGATGGAGGGTACCTTGAGAAATGTATTTAGAAAGGAAAGGTCTAGGATAGGCCTCCAGGACCCCCCTTTCCTGGTGACCAGAAACATCCTGGAGTAAAACCCTGTAACCCTTAGGATCTCTGGAACATGCTGCATGGTGCCCTAATCCAGTAAACCCTGCAGCACACCAGAACAATGAAGACTTTGGACTGAAAGGGGTTGGAGAATGTCCAAAATGGGAGACAGAGATTTCAAGACCATACAGTAGCCTTGACAGATGCCAATGCCCATCCATTCAGTTTGCATACTTGCAAGACCCAAGTGTCTGTAGTAATCTGTTGCCAAGCAGGGAGTGACAGAGAAAGTCTGAGAGATAAGGGAACCTGGCCGAGAAAGGATGACAGAATGTCAGATAGAGGCACACTTGTCCTGTAAAGTTGTTTTTTCTGGTGTAGGCATCTAAGTGGGTTTGTCAAAAAAAAAAAACACAACTAGGAACCTTCTTCCCTTTAGAAGGCTGTCGAGGACGTCTTTGAACAAAAGCAGGTTTTGCAGAATAAGAAAAAAATCTGCTTAAGTTCCTTTGTGACTATGCCTTGGTCTTGTAAGGTCTTAAATAAATCAGCCACTGCAGTGCCAAAGAGAGTCTGATTATCCAAAAAAAGCAACAAGAAGCTTAGCCTTAATATAATCAGGTAAAGCATTTAGATGAAGCTAAGAATAGCATCTCATGACACAACCTGAAGCAACAGCTCTGGAGGATGGATTAGCCGCATTTTAGCTATACTCGATGACATGATGAGCCACCTGAGAACTGAAGCTTACCAAGGAAAGAGCAGTGGACTTTGCCTCAGAATCAGGCAGGTCAGACAGAACCCATGCCCATTTGAGCCAAAAGGGATAAAATATACATGGTCATGCGAGTTTGATAATTTATGACATGAAATGCTGGAGTGGTAGAAGTATACACTTTCTTTACCAGCCTCTCCTTAGTTCTACTAACCTTATCAAAAGGAAGAAGCTTGGAAGTAGGCAAAAGCCTGGAAGGCTTTTATCAGCAGAGACAGAGACCACAGCTGCGTCAGAAGAAGGACACTTGTAAAGGGATTTGAAAGCCTCAAGCACTTCATAAAAATGGTCAGGCGTCTTAGTGGTAGGAAGTTGGGAATCAGGAGCCAATGAAGTAGCTGAAAAGGTTTCATGCAGAGCAGCCAAGATAGGAGGAACAGTAGAAGGCTTATGGGAGTCTGTCCACAATAACTCATAATACATTTTCTGGATGTCAGAGACCTAGGAGAAGTCCTACTTAGAATGCTCCATCATGCAAACCACTGTATCTCCAAAGGACAATTCCTCTAAAGGAGAATCAGGGTTCAAGGACTCCTCCACCTCAGAGCCATAATCCAAAGGTGATGGCAACTGGAATAACTAAACAAAGGACTCAGCATCTTAATCAGAATCCTCAGAGGAAGAGTCAGGCTCCCTAGATCTCTTAGGTATAGAAAACCAAGATGGAGCAGGAACAGAAACCCCCTGCGATGGTCTCAAAGCTATCAGAGCACTAAACAAGCCCCGAGTAAAATTCTGTCACTCTTTTTGATAATCCATGAAAGTGGGGAAATATGTTTAGTTTTCTGTCTCTTCTTAAGGGGGATGTTGGCTTTAATGAATTTTAGTGTCTCAGAACCTTGCCTAGACGCAATCAGGGTACCAGGAACCTTCTCCTTAACTAAGATCTGGGCAATCCCCTAGGCTCCTCAGATATAATCAGACATGATTTCTCCTCAACGTCCACTGCAGATGTTGGCAAAGCCTTGGTGTTCAAGTATGGCAACTGGACTGGTGGCAACATTTTTCTGAGTTTGGAGTGTCAGTATGTCACCTACACTGATGTGGGAATCATGCGTCTGACATTTGAAACTAGTAATAGGTAAAGGCTTTGGTTTACTGGAAGGACACTGGGCTATGTTTGGCAGGAGATTGTACAGGTTATAAATACTGCAACATGGAAGGACATATGAGGTCTTCATCACTGAACCCCATGTCCAAATGATACATTACTATACTTTTTGATGGAATAGTTTTGACACCTGGAAATCCTTCTGCATTCCCTTTGTAACACTAACTCTTGTGAGATCTGCAACGTGAACCTGTTCTTTGCTGCCAAATGTTTCATGAATGACAACCACATTGGAACTACCTAGCACATAAAATTGAGCTGTCACAGCAGTCACTGCAGTGCTCATAAGGATATCTCTATACCCATCTCCTTAATTGCACTGCTCCAAGTAATTTCTCTAGTCTTTCTCTAGATAAGCTAAAAGTACAGTTGTGTACACTTCATAGGTTCATAGGTTGGTACTAGGCTATCGGTCCAAGGGCCTATACAATCCTAGCCATAACAATTCCCTGGCTATTTCTTCCCACAATATTTACTTCCTTGGACCCCTGTCTAGCAGTGTGACTGATGTGATCCCTGGGGTGAATTTCCTATCTCCCATCCAATCATCAAGGTTCCTTCTGAAGAGGACCAAAGAAGCACTCTGCTTGACATGTATGGGCAGTCTATTCCAGAGTATGGGGAGTCTCTGGGTCAGGAACCTATCCCTCCAGCATGAACCTATCCCTCTAGCAGGTTTTGTCATTGTGATGACAAGGTTTAGATCCCTGGAGCATGTGGCTCTGAGGGATGGGGTTTTCTTTAAGTGTAGCATGTCCAACAGCTCTGGGTTTGACATGGCCTTGTATGTTAAGCAGAGATCACTTCTGAGTAGACGATATGAGACACAATACAGCTGGAGTTTTTTTAGATCGTCAGGATAGGGCATCTGCTTTAGGCCTGTGATTCTTTTCGTGAGGTATTTCTGCGGCCTTTCCAGTTGTTGCACATGTCTTGAGAGGTATATACCAAACGGGGCATTGTATTCTATAATGAGTCTAATGAGGGATGAGTACAGTGGGACAATGACCTCCTTTTTTCTGGATGAAAAGCCCTTAGGGATGACATATGCCACATAGGATTTTCTGACTGTTGTGGTGATGTGGTTATCGAAGGTGAGACCATTGTCCACCTGTGTCCCCAAGTCTCTCTTATCACACTTTTGGTGTTTAGTGTACTGCCACCTATGTGGTAATTCATAGGTACATGTTTTCTCCCAAAGAGAATAACATTTCTTGGCACTTAGCTTGAGCCCATGGCTCTGGCACCAAGCATCTGTTTCTGTAAGGCCCTTTTGTAGAATATCCACATCATCTGGGGATTCAGTTATGGCTCCCAGTTTGCAGTCATCCGCAAGCTTTGTTAGCCAGAGTCTCTTAGTGTGGGCCTGTACTTCAGAGAAGTAGATGCCAAACAAGAGTGGTCCCAGGACTGAACCCTGCGGTACTCCACTTATCTGGAGCCGGATTTGGAGTTGGCTACTTTTGGTGTTCTGTCAGTAAGCCAGTTGGCAACCCATCAAGTGGTGTAGGGATTAATGCCCAGCTTAGTAAGTTTATCTATGATTCCAGAGTGAGGGATGGTGTCGAAGGCCTTGGCGAGGTCCAGATAGTCTGTCTGGACCACCTTACCCTCATCCACAGCTCTGGAGACTGATTCAAAGAAGTCAATCAGGTTCAAGAGGCAAGATCGGCCCTTCAGGAACCCAAACTGGGAGGGGTCCAGTGTGTGAAGGTTGCCAATGTCTTTGTTTATAAGTTCCATGATAATGCGTTCCATGGCCTTGCAGATCAGGCTCATCAGACTGATGGGGTGGTAGTTCCCGGGTTCCAAGGTGGATCCCCCCTTGTGGAGTGGGATAACTAGCTTTGCACCACTCAGTGGGCATGAAGCCTGAGGTGAAGCTATGATTAAACATGATACTTAGGTGAGGTGCCAGTTCATTTTGTAGTTCATGTAGCTATGATTAAACATGATACTTAGGTGAGGTGCCATTTCATTTTGTAGTTCATGTAGTACACAGCCCGGGATGTCATCTGGTCCCATGGATGCTGTATTCTTTAGAGTGCAGTTATTACCTGTGTGGCCATGATTATTGGAATTTGGCAATCTTTCGGTATTGAGATGGGCCCTTTAGGGGGTGAGAGGGGGGTGAAGTTGGCACTGAATCTATCTGCCAGGATATTGGCAATATCCTTGGGATCAGTATATTTAATGACATTCTGCTGTAGCTCAGAGCAGATCTGAGCATTGCCATTTAGATTCTTGACATAGCTATATAACGCCTTGTGGTTGTCTTTGAAATTTTTGGCAATTTTATTTTCGTAACTAGCTTTGGAGGATTTTATGAGAGATCTCAGCTTCTTACTGAGGCTGGTAAGGGAGTTTTTTGCATCCTGGCATTTTCCTCTTTTCTGCAACAGTTTCTTCCTTTTGTTGTAAAGATTGTTTATGGCAGGGGACCACCAGATTGGCTTCCTTTTTTTGGAGGAGATCATCTTGGTTCTATTTGGGACGACACGATTCATGCATGAGTGGATGTGCTCCTACAGTGCCTTAATGTAGGATTCAACAGTCGAACTTTCAGTTCCCATCTGCATGGGTGCCATGAAGTTTGTCACTTCTGACTTGAGTAGCATGAAGTTGGCTTTGGAGAAGATTTTTATGGAAGTTTCCTTACTGGGGGGGTGGGGGTGGGATGTGGATGTCAAGGGTCATTAGCTTATGGTCAAAACTGACCAACCAGGGGGTGACCATAGGTGTGGAACATCGATTTCCCATGTTGGTAATGACCAGGTCTAGGATATTGGAGCCCCTGGTGGGACAATGCATTAGTTGATCAAGCGCGTTGGAATTTATGAATTCCAAGAACCGCTGGGAAAAAGTGTTGGTACCCGAGTAGTTTTCCTAGTTATTGGCAGGGTAGTTGAAATCACCCATCATTAGGGTGTTTGGTTGTATCTTAATATTTTCCAGTATGTTTAGAAAGGTGTATTGAGAATCTTGGGGCAAGGTGGGGGATCTGTAGCAAGCTACAATTTGGATTGCAGTCTTACCTAGTGTTAGTTGCACATGGAGAATTTCAGACGCATTGTGTTGGGCAACTAGCCTGGTGGTGTGAATATCCTTCATGAATATGGGCACTCCTCCACCTTTAGTGTTTCGGTCCTGGTTTGGGGGACAAAAAGTGTGATTAGAGTTGTAGCCTGGTATTGCATGTGTGCTCCCTGCAGCCTTGAACCAGGTCTCAGTTACTGCAAAGATATCTCTGTTCTCCATTTTTAGGACTGCCTCAAGAGAGAGTGCATTCTGAGGTTTAGACTTCTAGCATTGAGTAGCATTACCTTCAGATTTTGCATGCTTGTACCTGTTACGGTGGTGGTTTTGTCCTTTGAGCCTTGCCTAAAAAAGGCACTATAGGGGTGGCAAGTGCCTTAGCCAGTAACCTGAATCCTAGGGGTGACAGGTGCAGACCATCTCTGGCAAAGAATTGTGGTCTGTCGATCATGTCGTCCCAGGCATAAATGTAGATGTTCGACTGTATTCACTGTTGCAGTCATCACCTGTGGGTTATCCCTGCTGTGGTAGCCCTCGGCCAGCCCAAATACCAGAGTCAATGTTTTTCTGTGTCAGCTGCTGTCGCTTGCTGGCTGACATCAGGTCGTCAGTGCTATAAATGAAGGCAGCTGACACCATTACATCAGTTTTTCTTGCCCTAACCAGTCAGAGGCCCAAGTAAATATAGTGAAGTGGTCCTGGTGGTTAAAAGCCACTGTTAGAAACATATGTCTCCCTAAAGAAAGAAAATATAAGGGGGAAGGAGGGTAGGAAACCAGGACTGCAACAGTGAATAAGCTCGAACATCTACATTTATGGTAAATGTACACAACTGTACTATGTTCATGTTTCCTTGTTGCAGTCATCACCTGTGGGAGGATTCCCAAAGCTGAGGAAAAGGGTGGAAGGATTAGTAAGAACCTAGGAATGGGTCAGCATGCCCTGCAAAACTGCAGAGGCAAACCCTGCCCTAGCCTTAGAAAATAGAGGTAGGTGGTAATGCTTGGTAAAAGTATGGACAGAAGTCCAGGTGGCAACTTCCAGGATGTCCCTGGTGTGACCTCCTCTGAGGAATGCTGTGGAAGTGGAAGCTGCCCTAGTGGAATGGGTTCAGATAGACTTGGGGGGGGGGGGGTCCCATGCAAACTGTAGCAGAAATGGATAAGTGTGATACCCATTTGGAAATGGTTTGTTTGGAGATGGGCTTCCCCTCTGCCCCTGGGGCAAAGCTGACAAGAAGTTGGTCTTTTTTCCTGAAGGGTTTTGTATGGTCCAGATAGTATCTGAGCTGTCTGTGCATGTCCAATGAGTGCAGAACTCTTTCCCCCTTGTTTTGAGGGTTAGGAAAGAAGGTGGGTAGATGTGTGGCCTGGTTGAGAGTTACATTAGATACCACATTGGTCATAAAGGAGGAACTAGTCCTCAGGGAGATCCTGTCTGCATGGAAGATGATGAAGGGCTCAATGGCCATCGCAGCCTGAAGTTCTGAAACCCTTCTGACTGAGGTGATAGCTAGGAGAAAAGCAGTCTTCCAGGAGAGGTATCTTAGTTCTGCTGAACCAGCAGGTTTGAAGGGTGGTAAAGTTAGTTTTTTAGTTTTTCCAAAACATAATTCAGGTCCCAGGCTGGAATGGGTGGCCTTCTGGGAGGTCTGATATTATAAGCCCCTCTGAATTGTGTAATCAAAGGATGGCAAAACAGGGGCTGTTCTGTATCAAAATGAGCTGAAATGGCTGAGGCGTGGATTTTAATAAAGGAGAAGCCACTATTAAGTAGCTCCGCTAGGTAGTCCGAGATAAGAGGGATGGAAGGTTGTGAGGTAACTCTCTGGACTGGCTCCAAGAGCAGAATCTTTTCCATTTTCCTGCATAAGATTTTCTGGTTCTGGGGCTTTTGGCCTCTGTGATAATGTCTAGGACCTGTTTGCTTAACAGGGGGCCCTTGTTTTCCTTTAGAGTATTAGCCTTGCTGATAGTTTGACAGTCTGCAAGTCTGAGTTCAGCATTCCCTCCCTGCCCCCAAGTTAAGAGGACTGAGATTAGGGGAAGCTTCCTGGGAGGCTGTAAGGTCAGGCTGCGCAGTAAGGGGTACCAATGTTGTCTGGGCCAGTCTGGAGCAATGAGGATAGCCTTTGGTCTCTACTCCCTTATTTTGATCAGCACCCTGGGGATAAGAGGCAGAGGAGGGAATGCGTACACAAAGGGGGTGTTCCAGGGGAAGGCCAATGCATCTACCTTCCATGCTAGGTGGTGATACCCACCGGTACAGAATTTTTTCAGCTGATGGTTGGGATGCGAAGCAAAGAGATCCACTTCCAGAGTCCCCAAGCCCGAGTAATTTGTAAAAAGATTTTTCTGTGGAGCTTCCATTCGTGGGGTTCCAGTAAGTTTCTGCTTAAGTGGTCTGCCAGGGTGTTGTTGATCCACGGTAAGTATTGTGCTATCAGATGTAGTCCCATGGAAGAGGCGTCCAGCCAGAGGTTCATGGCTAGCCTGCACACAGGTTAAGATTGGGTACCTCACTGTTTGTTGATGTACCACATTACTGTGGTGGTGTCTGTTTTGATAAGGAGAACTCCTGGCTTGAGAAGGTGTTTGAAGGATGTCAGAGCCTTTTGTACTGCTATAATTTCCTTCTGGTTCTGATTTCCTCTTGGAATTGGGAGTTCCTTGAAGGAGAGTTTGTATCACAGAGAAATGATCTTTAAGACCTATTGGTCCCTTGTTACAGAAAGCCAATTCCCTTTGTAGAGGGAGAGCCTTCCTCCTAGTTTTTGGTGAGTGAAGAGAGGGCAGAGGGAGGAGAGGGAGTCATTGAGAGTTTTTGCCATAGAGGGATAGCTTAGAACTCCCTGTCTTGGGAGTGGAAGTTGTCCACTGTTTGATTCTCTGCCGTCCTTAGGATAGGAGTCTGGGTGGTCTGTCCCTGTGGGGCTTACCTTGCCCCTGTCTGCTAGGTGCAGGAAAGGACCAGTGTTCGGAGGGAAAAATTCTTGCTGAACCTAGGAGATTGTACCTGAAGGAAATCATTTACTGTTTGCATAGATTTTGCTTTGTCTTTCATTTTTTAAGCACCTCTTCTGCTTTTACTCCAAACAAACAGTCGTTATCCAATAATGCATCAAGTAATTTAGATGTGACATGATCAGGGAGAGGTTGTTCCTTCAAACATGCATGTCTCCTAATGACAGATCCTGACACCGCTGCCCTGCTTGAGGTTTCTAGGGCATCATATCCATAGTGTAAAGAGTACTTAGCCACTTGGCAAGTAGAGTGCAGTAAATCTGCTAAGACGTTCGAACTGGCACAGTCAAGAAAGGTTGAAATCTTTTGTTTTAACAGTTCCAAAGTGTGTTGCTGATATTTTATCATGTGGAACTGACAGCTGAGTGCTTTGATAGCTAAGGTTGTAGAGGTGTATACTTTTTTTTACCCTGTCTGTCCAGAGCTCTGGAGTCCTTGTCAGAAATAGTAAGATTCTTTGCAGAACTAGCCTTAGCTCCTTTTGGTCCCTGTGCAATGACCTCTGGGTCTGCAGCAGGATTTTTGTACAGGTATCTGTGAGAATCCAGTACACTGCAATACTTGTCAGGTTTTCAGGGAGCAGGTGGGAGGACATCAGGGGGGATGGCCAAGGGTCTGTGCTGGGGCAGGTCTAGAAACTCTCTTAGTCTTTTCTTAGATTGAGGGGAAGTCCTGGGATTCCCAGGGGAAATGTTCCCTGAGGATGTGAAAGTTTTCCCCAAAAGAAAGATCTTCAGGTGGGGAGGCAGAAGGAATGGATTCCTCTGCATCTGAATGCTCATAAGCAGTAATCTGAATAATCAGACTCCTCAGAATCCTGTTCTGTCAGTACTTCAGGGGAAGTGTTCCTTTCCTTTTAGAAGGTGCTGCTTGACTACCCCTGATAAGGGTGATAAGATCCTCTGCCATTTTAAGCATTTGAGCTTGGGGTGGTGGAGCAGGGGTAAAATGGTGGCCAGAGGTAGTTTTCCTAGGAGCGGCCTTGCCTCTAGGCCTAGGAGTATCCATCAGTCTGAGAGAAATGGTAGTCGGAGGAGAAGATGTCGGTTGTTGTCTAGATTCAGTAGTGCGAAAAGACTCCTCCGAAGCCGGTGCCTGAGTTGTGGCTCCAGACCCAATCAAGGCAGAGACAACCAAAGGCTCAGAAGACGAAGATGATTTCTGCGGCACACTGGACTCTGAAAGGGTCTCAGTAGAGGCCTGCAAAGGTATCAACTCGAGCATCAACGGCTGCGAAGGCACCTCACTGAATTCTGGAGAACTGACGACCTGCTTAGCGGTAGAGTTGTCGGAAGGCTTAGCCTTGTGTGGTCTGTCTCTATCTTTGTGCTTACGTTTTTTCAGAATGTCTACGGATTGTTGGCTGATGGACACCATTTCAGAATGCAAAGTCGGATGACGAAAATACCTGGCTACAAACAGAGCTCTACGATGAATAGTTCTCACATTAAAGAGGGCACAGAACCAGCAGTGGGGGACGTCGTGGTCTGGGCCTAAATAAGTGATGCAGTACGAATGGAAGTCTTGGTGTGGTACCTGCTTTCCACAGGCGAGACAACTGTTAACTTTTTCAGACATCAGTTAGTGCAAGAAAAAAGGATCCCCCTAGCTTTAGACATTTTCAGCTGTAATTCAAACTCTGGTAGCGACCAACCGGTACACTTGTGAACTGCATCTGCTATAAGCACCATGGCAAGAAAGACTAATGTAATGGCGAAGGCTGCCTTCCTTTATAGCACTGACGACCTGACGTCAGCCAGCAAGTGAGAGCAGCTGATGTAGACAAACACTGACTCTGGTATTCGGGCCGGCCGAGGGCTACCACAGCAGGAATAACCCACAGGTGAAGACTGCAACAGTGAAACACGAAGAACATCAACTCGTACCTTATCTCTTCTTATGAGAAGGAAAGCTAGTGTCATGATTTCCTCTATTTTGCTGCAAGTTAGGAGGCACCCTAAATTCCAGCACACTATCCTGAAGTTTTTGTACATGTGATTATATTCCCCTGAACCTTGTGCTCCACACATATAGGAGTATCTGCGTAATGGACTAGGGTCCCTGACACTTCCAGAGTACATGTTAATTAAAGCAAAATAGGAACTACATTTTCAGACTTTGGATGCTACTAATTATCACGTGGTCAATCACATATCATGTCTTAGAATTTCTAATGTTATGGGTAAAATGGAAATAACAAAATTTAGTTTCTGTGTCTGTTTATGCCAGCAATGCTCCCTTCCTTGGTTTTCTTATCAAAAGGATTACATTGTCAAACAAGGCATACCTCAGAAAGAATTTCTCATGTTCAGAGAAATCATCCCTCAGCCTCTCAATATGGGAATGCGAGACAGCTAATACTTCTAAAATTCCTTGCCTTTTTCTGGAACTAATCCTATGGGAAACCTTATTGTCATACCATGCTTTTCCATCTGCAACCTCCTCCATTGTTTGCATATATTGTTTTGTTTTTCATACAAATGCCTTGCTTTAATTTTCTAACAGTATTTGTTACATACTATTTTATACCAGTCAAGCAAGAGTGGAAATTACCCTTTAGGATCAGTACCTCTTATGGTTAAGTGTACTGTCACTATATTTTTTATTTTTTTACTATGACAAGGAATGTATGAGAGCTACATCACACTCAAATGGGGTGCCAGATAGTGTAATGAACCAGCACCCCCTGCCCCATGGCCATTCCATTGTCTCATTACTTGTCTCTCTCCCCAACTACCAGTCAGTCTGCAACCTATTTTCTTTTATGCATTTACAATGACTACAGAGATCTGGGTTTAATTCAAAAATGTTATTTCAAATTTCATAACACAATAACATAAACACTAATGGCCATTTGCTAAACAAAACAGTCTTACATTGAAAACAGATTTAACATGAGCTACAGTAAATTTTTCTTTTCTTGAAACTCACATTCGTTGACAATGTATCTGGCCCATGATTGATTATGTGTAGATGGGGACCTGGGCTGTTTTCAGACCATGGTCCCCTGCATGTATTTTTTAGGACTATGCATAAATGCATGTGCTCTTTGACTGACCTTCCTGTTTGTTTTAAATTATATATATTGCTTTGTTAGAGTGTGCTTCAAATTTGAAGTGTTAAACATTGTTAACAGTCAGCAGTAAAACAAAATGAATGAATCATTATTGATTAAAGTACCCATTTCAGAACATTTCAACCAGAAAAGACCACTCAAACTGTTGCCACTATAATCCACCAATATATGTACTCAGCAATTACAGCCACTCTGCTGACTGTGTATCCATCATGCCTGATTTTGATAAAAATGACCACAGTAAAGTATTCCAATTTGCTTTACACAAATGCTCAATAGTGCTGGAAAGGCTTTATCAGCTCAATAAGATTAGTCATTAGTCACAGACACCCCCAAGACCTAGCAATTATATCCAAATTGTTGACTGCATCCTTCTCAGACATCTGTGTCAAAAAATTAATGACAATAAAATTAATAGCAAAGTTACATACTTCAATTTTGTTTCACATAAACACACAGCAGCCAAAGTATTCCACCTTAATTCAGACACATACAAGCATACTAGAACCTGCAAGGTCAGATGAAACACTATTTAACAATGACCAGATGATAAGATCATGGGGTACTTTCATCTACAAAGAACAGCCCCCCCCCAACCAGCAGTTACTGCTTCTTTGTTGACGGTGTATACTCTTTATTGTTATGAAGAAATACATTTCATGTACTTTGTTGGTAACCATGGATGAAATACATAAAATTGTATAAAGATCTCTAGCATTAAACCATAAGAAGTAACCATGTTTAACACTATTTAAGTAGAAGAGTATTTTTGCGATCTTGAGAAATAGTAGCCATATGATAGTCAATATGTGCAATCTCTGCAGAAGTAAAAGTTATCTGAATAAATTCCACATTAAAGAAAACTATTACTAATGCAGAGGTTGTTGCTGGCAGATAATTTTGTATTTCAGTGCTTCATCTATAAATACAATGCTTGCTGCCCTTGAATAATAAATTGCCTAAATTAAATTACAAAAATGGTGTGCCGGTAATATTGCCATAACAGTTCCTTTACTAGGTCAGCTATGCAACAGGGAATGGCTGGTATACTATGACAACAGGTTCACAGTTACTAGGCATGCAGTCCTGGAAATCATAAAGGAACCTAGTCCGAATTCCTAATTGCTCCAAAGCACCCTTTGGTTAAGTGGTTTGCTCAATGTCAATGAAGGTGGAAAGATTCAAACCCTGCACCCTTGCCACAGAAGCGCTCATTAACAAGTCAGAGCTTTAGCCCTCTGCTTTAACTGCCAGAATAACAATTTTTAAATCAGTGCTGAACACCTTTACAATCAGATATCATTGAGGAGACTGTATCACAGTAACATGCAACAATGACCACATAATGGATGCTGAAGATTAAATGGTTCTGATCATCACTCCAAATAATGAAGGCTATATGATCTGACAAATGTCAACCCCTTTGCAACTGCTGGAAGCTGTAAAAAGGGTACTACAAAAATATATTACTAACATTGCAAAATGTTTAGTATGTATTATATTATCCAGGCTTATTAATGAATTAATTTATTCTTTAGTGCAATGAAGAAAGAAAAAAAAAAGACAAATACAAATACTGCAGCACCTGAACTCACAAGTCATACAAAAATCACAAATATGCTATTTTTTACTGGGGGAGAGGGTGGCACATGCTTGCAGGATACCTACATCTCATTTCTGGCCTCCCTAGGTGTTGTTTGTCATCAAGAATAGCTTTCCCGGGGGGCATGGAGCAACACTTTCTCTCTGCTCTGCCTTATTATATATCTTTTATGACAGGAATTTTTAAGTATAACTAACTAAAAAGTAATTGTTTTTATATATTTGGTTTCTCTTCATAGTTTAGTTAGTTAATATTAAAAAATATTTTAATTATTTACATTTCCTGTCAAAATTACAAAAGACAAGTTTCAGGCATCTGACTACAGAATGAGCTTTACTAAAACCTCTCATCAAGACTCTGCATTAAAAAAAAAGAGTTTCAAACTCTTTTAACTACTATACAGGAATTATCAACAAAATTTGACAGAATGGAGAAGAAAATAGATCATTTTAAGGAAACTACTTTGCAACAAATGTAGACAATACATCTGGACCTTAAGCAACAAAAGAAACAAATTACAGGTATTGAACCATTATTAAATGACATGGATAGTAGAATACAACAAAATGAATACAGCCTGGAATTTCCGCTAAAACAGAATACCTTGCTGTTAACAAAAATAGATGATCTAGAAAATAGATCTCAAAGAAATAACATCAGGCTCTATGGGCTACCAAATAACTTGGAAGAAAACAACTTGGAAAAGTTTTTATCTTCATAGCTATCAGAAATCTTACAACTCCCTGAAGCGCTTTCTTTTGGTATAGAAAGAGCTCACAGGTCCTTGTCTTCCTTTAAAAATACCAAAAGCACTTCTACAAAGTCAGTTATAGTTCAATTTTTATCCACCCATAATAAAGAAATAGTTTTGAAGACAGCTTGGTCTAGGTCAATAAAACTATTAAATACAAGGACAATATAATTTGTTTTGATAATGACTATTCTTCATCTGTTATTTCAAAAAGGAAACAGTTCCTTCCATTGCTTAAAGAGCTAAAAAAGCACAAATAAAGTCTCATTTGCTTTTCTTTGCAAGGCTGAAAATCTTCCTTCAAGATGGTCCGAAGATATTTGAAGAACTTGATGCTGCCATTAACTACATTAAATCTAATAAAATATTGGATAAAATAGATTAAATGGACTGGGCTAGTTCAAGTCTTAAAAGAATTGCTGAAAATGGTAATTGGAAAACAGTTGAACACAAGAAGAATCTTAGAAAATATTTTTTTTTGTTGTTTTTTTTTTTTTTTTTATGGACTTTTTATTTTCTTTTTACATAACTTTTTTCTTATGACCCAGAATTCATAGGACTTGAAAATGATTCAACAGGTGAGTGCTCTTTTATTCATAGGTTCATAGGTTCATACTAGGCTATCTGCCCTGGGGCAATTATAAGCCTAGCCCGATTCTGTATGGCTTACACCACCCCTTGATTTGAGTATACTGTGCCCTTTTTAAGGTTTAGTTTACTGTGCCTCTGTCTAATAGTGACACGGGAGTAATCCCTGGGACAAACCTACGATCCCCCATCCACTTATCGAGATTCTTCTTGAAGAGATTCAGTGAGGTGCTCTGCCTCACATGAACTGGAATTCTATTCCAGAGTGAAGGGAGCCTCTGGGTTATGAACCTGTCCCTCCAGCAAGTTCTATTTATTTCTGTGCTGAGGTTCAAGTCCCTCGAGCGTGTGGCTCTAAGGGATTTAGATTTACTGAGGTGGAGCATGTCCATTAATTCTGGATTTGACATAGCTTTGTATGTCAGGCATAGATCGCCTCGAAGTAGGCGGTATGCAACTGAGTAGAGCTGGAGTTTTTTAACCGAGCAGCATATGGCATCTGTTTGAGACCCTTGATCCTCTTGGTGAGATACTTTTGGGGTCTTTCTAATTGCTGCAGGTGTCGGGTAAGGTACATCCCAAAAGGGGCATTGTATTCTATGATGGGCCTGATGAGGGGTGAATAAAGGGGCATGATTACCTCTCTTGATCTAGATGTGAAACCCTTCGTGATGAGGTGGGCTATGTAGAAGGTCTTTCTAACCACTTTGGCAATGTGGTTTTCAAAGGAGAGATTGCTAACAACTTGGGTCCCCAGGTCCCTAATAACTTTCTCTGTACTTAATGGGTTTCCGCCTATGTGGTAATTTGTGGGCACATTGTTTTTGCTAAAGGGTATGACTATACATTTTTTGGCATTTAGCTTTAAACCATGGCACTGGCACCAGTTATCTGTCGCTGTGAGACCTTTCTGAAGGATGTTTGTGTCAGCTGGAGAGTTGATTATGGCGCCCAGTTTGCAGTCGTCTGCGAACTCGGTGAGCCATAGTCCTCCCATGTTTGCCTGTACCTCGGAAAAGTATATACCGAACAAGAGTGGTCCCAGGACAGAACCCTGTGGGACGCCACTTGTGACCGGTTTCGAGTCTGACATGGCTCCAGCAACTCTCACTCTGTGGGTTCTGTCTTTGAGCCAGTTTGCGACCCATCTTGTGACATAGGGGTTTATATTTACGCTGGATAACTTATCTATGATGCCCGAGTGGGGTATTGTGTCAAATGCCTTTGCAAGGTCCAGATAGGCTGTGTGGACTACCTTCCCTTCATCTATGGCTTTGGTGACTGTTTCAAAGAAGTCAACCAGGTTCAAAAGGCAGGATCTGCCCTTGACAAAGCCAAACTGGGTAGGATCTAGTGTCTGTAGGTCCCCAATGTCTTTGTTTATGAGCTCCATGATGATCCTCTCCATAGCCTTGTAGACTAAGCTAGTCAGGCTTATGGGGCGATAGTTTCCAGGGTCCGTAGAGGCTCCACCTTTGTGGAGTGGGACCACTGTTGCTGTACGCCATTCTGTGGGCACATATCCTGTAATGAGGCTGAGATTGTATAGCTGTTTTATTTGAGGGATTAGTTCCTCTTGTAGTTCATGTAGGACGCAACCTGGGACGCCATCTGGTCCCATGGAAGCAGTGTTTTTTGCTTTGGAGAGGGCAGCCTTCACCTGAGCATCAGAGATGTTTGGGAGGCAGCCCTCTGCCGGGATAGATACTTGCTCTTTTGGGGGGGGGGTGGAGAAGTTTGCACTGAACCTGTCTGCCAGGATATTGGCGATGTCTGTGGGTTCAGTGTATATTTTGTCATTTAGAATCAACTCAGAACAAGTCTGGGAGTTGCATCCCAGGTTTCTAACATAACTGAAAAAAGCCTTATGATTGTCTTTGGTGTCCTGTGCAATTTTTCTCTCGAAGCTGGCCTTGGAGCATTTTATGAGGGATCGTAATTTTTTGCTAGTACTGATCAGAGATGCCTTCCCTATTAGGGATTTTGCTCCATCATGTAGTAGCTTCCTCCTTCTGTTGTACAGTTTATTTATGGCAGGGGTCCACCATACTGGACGCCTTCCTTTGGATGATTGGGTCTTGGTTTTGTTTGGGATAGCATGATCCATGCATTCCTGGAGATGTCCGTAGAATGCATTTATATAGGATTCTGCAGTTTGGGCTGTAGTTTCCACTGGCCCTGGGGCCTTGAAGGATTCCATTTCAGTTTTGAGAAGTGAGAAGTTCGCTTTTGAGAAGTTTTTCACTGTGGTTTTCTGGGCTGGGTTGGAGTCGGGATGTGGACATCCAGTGAAATTGATTTATGGTCTGATCTTACCAATGAGGGATATACTTCTGGTGTGGAGCATAGAGTCCCCATGTTGGTAATGATCAGGTCTAGTATGTTGTCCCCTCTTGTGGGAGTGGTGACTAGTTGTTCCATAGCATTTGAGTTTATAATTTCCAGGAATCTTTGGGCTAAGGTGCTGGGGCTTGAGTAGTGCTCCCAGTCAATGTTTGGGTAGTTGAAGTCGCCCAATATAATGGTGTTCAGAGAGATCTTCATGTTCTCCAATGTTTTCAGGAAAGCCAAATGGGATTCCTGACTTTGAGAGGGTGGTCTGTAGGATGCTATAAACTGAAAAGCAGTCTTTCCCACTGTTAGTTGCACATGGATGGTCTCCGATATTTCGTGCAATGCCACTAACCTGGAGGTGTGGATATCCTTGATAAATATGGAAACTCCCCCTCCTTTTGCGGTTCGGTCTGGGTTTTGGGGCCGAAAAGCATGATACGAGGTATAGCCTGGTAGTGCTGGGGTGCTCTCTGGAGCCTTGAACCAGGTTTCTGTCACTGCACAGATATCGATGTTCTCCATACTGAGGAGAGCTTCGACTGCGTGCATCTTGAGGTTAAGACTTCTGGCGTTTAGCAGCATTACCCTTAGTTTCTTGTTCCTTGTGCTGTCTATGGGGGTGGGTTTGACTTTTGAGCCTTGCCTAAAAAAGGCACTATGGGGGTGGCAAGAGCCTTTGCCAATATCCGAAAGCCCAGTGGTGACAGGTGCAAGCCGTCCCTAGTGAAGCAACGTGGCTTGTCGAGCATGTCATCCCAGGCTGACAGACACTGGATCCCTTTTGAATGACACTAAAATTTTAGCCAATTGTTAAAATCGATCATTTTGTCTTTGTACTATGGCATCATTCTAGGTGAGGGTAAGATGCTGCTCAAGGTCACGGTCATACAAGCCTGGGCTACATGATCAGAGAGCTCCTCTATGTCTCTTTTCATGTAGTCCAGGGAGGTACGTCTCAGGTCATTCACACCAGCATGTACAATGACCGAGTCATATTTGTATTTGCTTTGGAGTGACCTGAGTGCTTGCGTTATGTGTCGGATCCTAGCACCCGACAGGCAGTTCACCGTGACCTTCTCTTTATTCAGCCTGGTGAGCGGGACGTCAGTGTGTCTGACAATAGAATCACCTATAACAAGAGTATCAGGTGTGCTATTCAGCCTTAAGGGCTGTGGCTGCTTGGCACACTGACTTTGTGGGTTATATGTTGTGTGTGTTTTGTTTTGAGGTAGCGTTTGCTTGGATGTCTGCTTTGGAGGTCTCTGTTGCTTAGGTAGATTTTTACTTAGAGCCTCCGAGTATGTTTTTGTGTATTTATATGTTTGGTTCGCTGATGTGGTGGGACTATGTGATGCTGGAATTGTGTTGTGTGAGGTTACCTTCTCCTCCTGACTGGTTACACCAGTTTTGAGATGAGAGAGCTCAGCCTCCAGTTTGGCTAAATAGTTGCATCTCTCACATATATTTGAACCTGATTGGAGGAGGAGAGGGTTGTCCGTGTACATGAGACAGTTGTAACATTGCCTCAAAATTCCCAGATTCACCAGCTGGACTGGAGAGGAAACCATTGACTGACCTTTGGACATGCGAGAGTAACAGGGAAACTGAATTTAAGATGGACCAATAGAGGACAGGGTAATCGTAGAGAGTATAAGAGTAAGTAGTGCTTATGGTTTAATAGTGCTAACTTGTAGGATTACTTAATTGGACCAGTGAAGGGCCTTAGAATGAGAATATGGTCTTTAAATTGAGAGCTAGAGCAGTTCTAAGGGAAAAAGTGAAGAGCAGACTTTGTGGAGCCAGGAATAGTTTAAACCCAATTAGGCGGCGCTGCCCGTTGTTGCGCTATGCTCAAAAACGCGCAAAAGAGGGTTTTAAGAGAGGAAGATAAAGGAGTTTTGGAATTGACCCAAAATGGCCAATAAAACTACAGTTTCAAATCAGTAACCACTCCCACAGGGGCAGGCAGGCTGCTCAATGTTTTTCACTGCCACTGATCAACAGAGAGACTTTCCTTTAGCCCAAGCAAAAAATGGCCTCACAGAAACTTACAAACAGTTCAAGAACAGCAAGCATGTAACTGAACTTTTTTAAATCTCAGAGATAGCAGAGGTTAACAAGTATGTACAAGTTATAACAGTGCAGTAAATGACCTCACACAAGAGTGCTAGGCCAAAGACAGATAAAATGCAAGTTTTGAGAAAAAAAACGATTTTAAAAATAAGTGCAAACAGGAAATTCAGTAAACAGCTCTAGGTTGTGCTCTAAATACAGTTACTAATGCAGAAATCAAATTTAACAAGCCAGAAAATGCTCAAAATAGGTGGATATGCAGAAAAACTTAGCAAATAAACAGAGGAAAAATACTTAAAGTCTCAAAAGTGGCTCCTTTCTTCTCTCAAGAGTTTTCTCCTCTTGGTGGGTGCTTCACCAACAGCCAACAAGCCTGAAAAGACGCCAAAACCACGAGGCAACCAGGTTTTAAGAGAGGAAGATGAAGGAGTTTTGGAATTGACCCAAAATGGCCAATAAAACTACAGTTTCAAGTCAGTAACCACTCCCACAGGGGCAGGCAGGCTGCTCAATGTTTTTCACTGCCACTGATTAACAGATCTTTAATATATAGTGCTTCTAATGTATGTTTATCTATTAACTAGTTAATTTGGTTACATTTAATAGCTATTAATAGTCTACATATATTATTTCCCCTTTACTAATAGTTTTTTTTTATTTTAGTTATTTATGGGTTATAATTTAGCATAATCTTTATATAAGAATACTTTAATAACATTCTACCATGTCTAGGTTAAAATAAAGAAAATAATGGAGAAGGGGGAGGTAAAGGAAACATAGTATACAATAATAATCTTTAAGCATTAGATTATTGCCACACAATTGCTTAAGCTTTTGCACATATAACCTGCTCAGGCTTATAATTATATTATTTACAGATGTTTAGAAGTCAATTATTGTTTTAAATACATGTTTAGTATTCCAGTTGCTATTTTGTTTCACTAAATATCACCAGAATGCTTATTAAAATATTTTAAGCTTTTTTTTACCATATTTCCTTTCTTTTTTATATGTATTCCTTTATAATTCTAAATAATATATATTAAATATGTTTTTAATTTTTTAATTTGAGTGATTAATGTCACTCAAATTAGGAGTTTATAACTCCAGGTGGGTTTTAAAGGGTTTTCTTGTTGGATGTTTTTGTTATAATTTCTTGATAACAATTTTTTATATGTTCACTAAAATATGTACAGTTGAATGTTACTTAAATATTTGTAATCTTAAATCATTTTTCTGTATAGTATACAATATAATTTGCTGTATTCCATTCTTTTTATTCATTTCAAATTATAAACTAAAAACTAATAGAAATTTTAGCCAACATACATTTCAACCAGTGTTGCCACAGGACTTTTAAAAATCAACCCAGATTTCAAAAGTAAAAAAACCCAGAAAAACCCAGGTAGTGAAAACTAATATAGAACTACACAATAAAAGGCTACAAGCCTACAACCGTTACGTTTTGCATTAATTACAAACATAAAACTTAAAAAACATAAAACATAAACCTTGCTTTACAACGTTAAACTTTGAAATAAGCACGATTTATGGTCAATTGTCACTATCTATCAGCAACCGAATCAAAGACTTCTATTGCATCAAGATTCAATGTCTTTTGTCCTGAATGTATCTCCAAGCTCTTTTCGTAATGATTTCTGCAATGTCCTTCCCTCACATCTTCCACCAGATTGTCAGATGGATTCCATGTTTGACAACCTCCACGTTTCTTTACCGCTTGTCTTGCAATCAGTCTGTTTGAAACTGTTTCACACATCAGTTTGTTGCACTGTTTGGTTTTAACAATGTTGACTTGGGAAAATATGCGTTCTACACATGCTGAAGAATGTGGCAATGCCACAAGCGTACACATTAGCTCAGATAGAACATCAAATTTTGATTTGGCATTGCCGTCTGTTATCTGCTTGACTTGGAGCCAGAATGCAGGAGGTTCCATATCGGCGAAATGTTCCAGATCACCTTTGAATGCCGATAGTTCCTTCCACTGATCACAAAGACGATCAAAATGACTATCAGAAACAATGTTAGGGAACTGTAACGCCAGCGGAATAATCGACGGTTTATTGTCACTCAGGGCTTTAGCTGGTTCTAGGAGCTGCATCTGGGCTAAAACACTATCTTGCGACAGCGGAAAGCGAGACTTAATTTGTAGACAAAGTTCAATCAAAAACGAAACCGCATCCTTGTGGAACTGATCTTCTTTGTCTGCAAGTGGTTGCCGAAGAAGTTGTGCCTCACAACGACCACCCAAGTCAATCGACTTCAGCTGTCTGTGCTGTTGTGAATCAGCAGGATCAATATCAGCAAGAGATTTCGACTGAAGGACCTCTGGCTTAATAAACAAACTAAGGAGATAACGATATTGGTTTGTGACGCTAGAGTACACCTTATGCAGATGAAAGGTTTCTGCTTGAAATTCAATGTTCATGCCGTTGACTTTCCCCAGAATATAGCACACAAACAAAAGCATATGTTTTGTGCCAGGTGTGTTCATTGTCTGCAGTATATATCCTGCACCGTCGACTTTGTCAACTGCTGCTTCCGACTGAAAAAATAAAGTTAGAGCGTCCCACTGTTCAACAATTCTGTCAATTACCGCCTCACGTGACAACCAGCGTGTCTCACACAGTTTTAATATTTTATGTTTCTGAGCCTGAACAACATCTTGCAGCAACTCAAATTGGCTATTTCGTTTACTGCTTCGAGAAAAGTAAAAGCATACATTTTTAATGAATGCTTCTATCCATGAAGGTGGCCGCTTGCTAGCCGCATTAGCACATAATGCAAACGAATGACATACGCATCCGATAACAAACACATGCGGAATCTCCTTTCTTAGTAGCGCTTGCAACCCAGCTGTAGACCCCATCATTGCCGCACAGTTATCTGCTGCGAACCCAATGATGTTACCAAGAGGGATCTGTAGTGTCTCCAGCAGCTTCTTAATCGCTGTAAATAGGCCAAGACTACTTGTGTCTTCCACTTCAACGAGATCTAATAGAGAATCAACAACTTTGCCAGTTTTAGCATCAAGATATCGTACAACCACTGCCATGATCTGTTTGGTGGAAATGTCTGTGCTCTCATCAACAATGATGGAGAATTAGAAGTTATGTACTCACCATAACGTTCCATCTGAGTACGTGTATTCATTTGTCTGCAACCTGTGGGTTATGGATCCGATATCGGATCCGAACCGGCATGGTTTACCAGCTATGGATCCAAGCTCTCAGCTCCTCCCCTCACCCATAATGCCCTGCTCTACCCTCATGACCTCAGATCGAGTTTGCCAACAGCAAGAACACCCTGAAAAGGGTAACACAACATATGCAGGAAACTGAAAGGCCAGGGGGATAGGAGGGTGGGATGGTTGCAGACAAATGAATACACCTACTCAGATGGAACGTTATGGTGAGTACATAACTTCTAAATCTGAAGTAGGAGATTCATTTGTCTGCAACCTGTGGGACAGAGTCCCCAGCTACCTGAATCTTGGGCGCCATCATGGAAGGATATTCGAGCACCGCTGAGCCAAAGGATGCTCTACCCTAGATGCAAGATCCAATTTGTAGTGGGAAATAAAAGTATGAGATGAAGCCCACGTGGCTGCTGCACAAATATCATCTAGAGGAATCCTAGCCTTAAAGGCTGCCGATGTAGAGACTGACCGGGTTGAATGGGCATGTACACCCTCCGGTCGGGCCTTCCAAGCTTGATAAGCCAATTTGATACATTGTGAAATCCAGCGAGATAATGAGACTTTAGAAATTGGTTTGCCCAAGTTAAATTTAGCAAAGGAAATGAACAACTGGTCGGATTGCCTATGACCAGCCGTCCTGTTTAGATAAAATCTAAGTTGCCTGTGAACATCTAAGGAGTGAAGCTTGTATTCACCTTTGTTTTCATATTTAGGAAAGAAGACAGGGAGGTTAATGGATTGATTAATGTTAGCTTCAGAAGCTACCTTAGGAAGAAAGGACGGGTTGGTCCTGAGGTAAACACGGTTCGGATGAAAGACCAAGTAAGGAGGTTTAGCTGATAATGCTTGAAGCTCTGAAACTCTCTTGGCCGAAATAATGGCTACTAAGAAGGCGGTCTTGAAAGATAAGAATTTCAGATCTACCGTAGCCGCCGGTTCGAAGGGGGGGGGGGCGGTCAAGGCCTGGAGAACTAAGGAAAGGTCCCAAGGAGGAACCGCTTGCTTTACAGGGGGCCTGAGAAGAAAAGTACCTTTAAGGAAAATCTTACACAACTTGGTCGACATCAGTGGATTGGAGTCATGACCAATGTGATAATGGGAAATTGCCGCAAGTTGAACTTTGACCGTGGAACTGCTGGCACCTTCATTAAAAAGAGTGGTTAAGAAATCAAGCACCAAAGGGAGAGGAACTGTGAAGGGGTTTAAGCCTTGCCGCTCCGCCCACAACGAGAACCGATTCCACTTGCTGCGGTAGACTTTCCTAGTGGATGGCTTATGAGCTACCACCAGGATGGCCTTAACAGGGGACGAAATACCGGGAGTCCTGATCAAGAGTGGAACTGGAGCAGCCAAGCGGTCAGCTTCAGGTTGTCCAGGTTCGGAGGAGATAAGTGGGATGGATGAGATATCAGATCCGGAATGGGATCTACAATCCAAGGAGGATTCACCGAGTGAGACCTTAGGAAGGGGAACCAGATCTGTCGAGGCCAAAACGGGGCAATGAGAATCATTCTGCACCCCAACCAAGAGGCTTTCTGAAGAATTTGGAGCATCAGAGGCAAGGGGGGATAAGCATAAAGAAGACCGGGTGGCCAAGCATGCACCAGAGCGTCTCTTGGGGAACCTCCGGGAGGAGGTATCAGAGCGAAAAAACTGTCGCACTTGGTGTTTGAGGGAGAGGCAAAAAGATCGCAACAAGGAGTTCCCCACCGTGCGAATATGCGTTCTGCTACTTGAGTATTGAGAGACCACTCGAAAGGGGTGAGAATGGTGCGACTGAGTTTGTCCGCCAGGATGTTGGACCGACCCGGAATATGCGTTGCTATGAGAAAGCAGATGGTGGAGATTGCCCATTCCCAAACTCTCATGGCTTCTCGACAAAGAGGGTAAGACCTGGTTCCTCCTTGCTTGTTGATATACCAGACAACCGACATGTTGTCCGATTGAATCGCAATTGTTCCCAAGGGAAGAAAGGCCTGAAGTGCTAGCAACGCTAAGAGCACTGCTCTCATCTCTAGAACGTTGATATGCAGTAAGGTCTCTGAATCGTTCCACGTGCCTTGGACGGTCTGGCCTGCAAAATGCCCCCCCCACCCGAGGCGGGAGGCGTCCGTGGTCACCGTGGCGAGAGGGGGAGAGGCACAAAATGGGCGGCCTCCGTGGAGATCTGGAGAGTGTAGCCACCACAGGAGGGACCGCTTGCAAGCCTTGCTGATCGCAATGGGATGATGCATAGGAAGAGCAAGATACGACCACTGGACTAGGAGTGTCCATTGGAGGATGCGCATATTCAACCTGGCGAGAGGAAGAAGCGCTAAAGCAGCCGCCATGGACCCTAGAGCCCTCAGGACCAACTCCGCCGGAACTGAGCTTGAGTGGAGAATGGCCCGCACCTGGAGTTGCAGATTTTGAACTCTGTCCGCAGTGAGGAAGGCTTTTAATCTCCTTGTGTCTAACTTGGCACCTATAAAATCTATGAACTGAGTGGGTGCTAGGTTGGATTTTTTTGTGTTTATAGTGATGCCCAGATGGGGAGCAAGATGGAGAAAGGAGTCTCGCCAATAGTAGTAGATGCCTTGTTGGGGCGGTAAGGAGCCAGTCGTCCAGGTAGGGAAAGACCTGTACCCCCTGAAGCCTCAGGTGGGCCCCTACCACTGCTAATACTTTGGTGAACACCCTGGGGGCTGTGGTGAGACCAAAGGGAAGGACCCGGAACTGGTAGTGACTGGCTCCCAGCCGGAAGCGGAGAAACCTCCTGGAGCGCCTGTCCATTAGTATGTGGTAGTATGCATCCTTGAGGTCTATGGAGCACATCCAGTGATTTTCTCCCAGAAGGGGGAGAATAGACTGCAGCGTGACCATTTGGAACTTCTCCTTGGGAACTGCCAGGTTCAAGAGTGAAAGGTCTAAAATTGGTCTTAGATCCCCGCCTTTTGGCACTAAAAAGAACCTGGAGTAGAACCCTGATCCGATCTGGTCTGGGGGGACGGGCTGGATGGCTCTTTTCTTTAGCAGATGGCCAATTTCTGCCAAAGCGGCCTCCCACTGACTGGGTGGGACGTCGGGGAGGGACTTCAATTTTGGCAAGTGAAGAAAGGGGATACGGTATCCTCTGGATATGATCTGGAGAACCCAGCGGTCTGATGTTATGGACTCCCATGCCGCCAGGTGCTCTGAAAAACATCCCCCGACTGCCTCCTGCCTCCAGAGTGGAGCAGCCGGGCAACCCCTCAGGGCTGCTGCGCGGGCCATTCAGAGAAGGGTTCTCTGGACCTGAAGTTCCTGGGAGCCCCTCTGCCCCTAGGGCGGCGTCCTCACTGTCCTCCTCTGCCACGGAAGGACTGGTTGTCCGGAGCAGGCTGGGATTGCTGCGACTTCCGGAACCACATCTTCTTCTGACCCTTTTGGTTCCTAGAATAGGGCCTCTGGTATGCAGAGAAACGGATTCCGACGGCAGACAGCGTCTTCCCGTCCTTCTCGCTCTGGGTCAAAGTGTCGCAAACAGTTTTGCCAAAGTGGGCAGAACCATCGAAGGGAGCGTTCGCAAATGACGCCTTGAAGGGCTCTGAGAAATCGCAATGACGGAGCCAGGCCTGACGTCTAGTAACTAGGCCTGCCCCTGCGGCTCTAGCGGCACCTTCCATAGCATGGGAGAATAGCCGCATAGAGGTATTGGTGACGGACCTGAGAGTGGCCATGCGGGTGGAGTGCAGCACTTTGTCCTCCTCCGACATGGACTCTGGGGGGGGGTGCAGCGTATTCTTTAATAAGATCGCGCTGCATCCTAATCACATGTGCCAAATAGTTCAGTGCCCTTACAGAGAAGGTCGCTGAACTAAACATCCGCTTCCCCAAGAGGTCCATCATCCGAGACTCCTTGCTCGGGGGATGGACTGAGGGACTCTCCTGAGCAAGTTCCCTCTTGGTGGCCGCCGTCAACATGGCATCTACCGGAGGCCCCTTACTCCAATGGGCACGGTCAGCCGGGGGACTGAGAATACGGTCGGGCCTTTTAGGGATTGGCTCCACGGTGTCCGGTTCCTTCCACGCCCTGGTGGTAATGAGGTCCACCAGGGGGTCGGCAGGAGGGGACACCCAAGAGGTAGACGGGCCCACTTCAAATGCCTCCAAGAACACGGACTCGTCCGAGGAAGACTTGGGGGCAGACCCCCCCCCTTATGCGGAGCATTTCCATGATGTCTCCAAATGAGACATCCTCTGGGGGTGACCGTGGGGAGCCTTCCCCATCCTCCAAATCCGTGTCTTCTGTGAGAAACTAGGGGGAGTCTATGTGCCTCCTTTTGCACGTATGTTTGCGGGGAAGATCCTCCGGGGGGCTGTCAGAGGACTCCTCGCAAACAGTAACCTGTTCCAGGGGAACAGCTTGGGGCACAGGAGCGGGCTGTCCCAAGGGCCGGATGGTGGAAGCCTGACCCAGTGCAGAGGGAGCGCGGGACGGAGCCAAAGCAAGTGCCGGGGGTCCGGAGACCCTCAACAGGGCCCTCTCCACTACATCAAAAGCCGAAGGGGAGCCGACCTCGATCAAAGGATCCGACAATCGGCTCCCCCTCGGATCCGAGGAGTGGATCGGAGCCGGCGCCGAAGCGCTCGGATCCGAAGGGACAGTGCGCTCCGACACAGACGGCGCCGAAGGAGCACTGATCCCCCCGGATCCGAAGCTCAGATCCAGGCTCCGAGAGGTCGGATCCGAAGCACTCAAGGGCAGGGTCGGATCCAAAGTACCGAGTACTATCGGCGCCGACCCACCCCCGGCTCCGAAGCTGCTCGGCTCCAACTGCTCCGAACCCGGGTAGCGGGTCGGAGAAGGAGCAATTGGCTTGAAAAAAGGGGTCGAGCTCCCCCCCAGAGGGGGGGGGAGGCAAGAGCACTCCCATCTGCATCTGGGCCTGGATGAACCTTCTCATCATCCGGTCCAGATCAGCGTCTGACAGGCTATAAGTTGATCTCGACGAGGCTACCGAGGTAGGCCTTGAGTGCCTCCTCGATAGCCTCGAGGGAGATCGGGTCTCCTCCTCCTCAGGTCCTGGAGAAAAACACACTGGAGACCGGAGCCGAGGAGGGGGAGAGCCAGCAGACAAGGAGGCCGGAGGAGAAGCCCGCTTGGCTGGCGGGGCCGAAACAGAGGTCTCGGCCCGCCGCTTATGGTGCTTCTCCCTCCGGTCCTTCTTTCTAGCTTCCCTCTCCTCCGAACCACTACAGGGAGGTTGAGTCCCAGGAGGAGGAGGGGGAGCCGGAGAGGAGACAACCGTAGAAACGGTTACCCCCGAAGGAGCGGAGGCCGGAGCTGAGTCCGGTGGCAAAAGACCCGCCAAGACAAGCTTGGACCTCCACTCCTTCAATGCCCTGGGGTTGAACCCTGCACAAATGGAACATCCAGAAGTGAGGTGTTCAACCCCAAGGCATCTAACACACCGAGTGTGGCCATCAGCCGGGGAAAGCTTATGGCCACACTCGGTGCACTTGGAGAACACAGCTTTGGGCTGTTCAGATATCCCAAAAGCAAAGAAGGTTACTTAAACTAATTTAAAGTAAAGTAACAAAATCACTCAACAGGCCCAAACACACACTACGCTACCAGCGAGGGGAGGGATAAGTAAAATTAAATTTTAAAACACTAAAAGAAAGATTAATAAAAGGGAAACCTACACTTCCACACAACTTTCACACAAAACTTCAAAAATTAGTACTTTAAGAGTAATAAAACTGCACTTAGCTGGAGAGCTTAGAAAACACAATCTGGTCACCATGCGCGGCAAACGAGATCTGAGGTCATGAAGGTAGAACAGGGCATTATGGGTGAGGGGAGGAACTGAGAGCTTGGATCCATAGCTGGTAAACCATGCCGGTTCGGAACCGATATCGGATCCATAACCCACAGGTTGCAGACAAATGAATCTCCTACTTCAGATCTTCTGATTAAGGCAAATGGATTGTATATCATGGCGTTCATTATATGCTATACCTTGTTGCATAACATACACAGCTTTGGTACGCTTTAGGGACATCTTCTGTGCTATCGCACTGTCAGGAAACATAGGTTCATAGGTTCATACTAGGCTATCTGCCCAAGGGCATTTACAAGCCTAGCCCATAGTTTTGTGGCTTACGCCACCCCTTTAGTATGGGGAACTATACCCATTATTTTGCTGTGCCTCTGTCGAGCAGTGACACTGAGGTAATCCCTGGGGTATATCTGCGATCTCCCATCCATTGGTCAAGATTTCTCTTGAACAAGGCCAGTGAGGTGCTCTGCCTCACATATACCGGGATTTTATTCCACAGCATAGGGAGTCTTTGGGTGATGAATCTATCCCTCCAGCACGTCCTATTAATAGCCGTGTCGAGGTTTAAGTCTCCGCCCTTGTGGCTCTGACGGATCTAGATTTTTGAGGTGAAGCATATTCATCAAATCTGGGTTTGACATGGCCTTGTATGTTAGGCAAAGGTCACCTCTGAGCAAGCGGTGCGACTGAATAGAGCTGGAGTTCTTTCAGTCGGGCAGCATAGGACAGATGTTTGAGACCCTTTATCCTTTTGGTGAGGAACTTTTGTGGCCTCTCCAGCTGCTGCAAGTGTCGGGTCAGATACATTCCGAATGGGGCATTGTACTCAATCATTGGTCTGATGAGTGATGAGTATAGGGAGACTATGACCTCCCTTGATCTAGATGAGAATCCCTTCATGATAAGGTGGGCAATGTAGAAGGTCTTCCTAACTACTTTAGCTACATGGGTGTCGAATGACAGACTACTATCAACCTGGGTCCCCAGGTCCCTGATAACTTCTTCTGTGCTCAGTGGATTGCCACCTATTTGGTAGCTAGGGGTAACCTTGTTTTTCCCGAAGGGTATGACTATGCATTTTTTAGCATTTAACTTTAGGCCATGGCTCTGGCACCAGTTATCCGTTTCTGTGAGACCCTTCTGAAGGATATCTGTGTCAGATGTGTTTTCTACTATGGCGCCCAGTTTGCAGTCATCTGCAAACTTTGTCAGCCATAACCCTCATGTGTTTGCTTGTACTTCGGAAAAGTAGATGCCAAACAAGAGTGGGCCCAGGACTGAGCCCTGTGGTACACCACTTGTGACAGGCTTTGAGTCTGACATGGCGCCAGCAACTCTGACCCTGTGGGTTCTGTCACTCAGCCAGTTTGCAACCCATCTTGTGATGTATGGGTTAACATTTAAGCGGATGAGTTTTTCAATGATACCCGAGTGGGGTATTGTATCGAAGGCCTTCCCCAGATCGAGGTAGGCTGTATGGACTGCCTTTCCCTCATCAATGGCTTTGGTGACTGTTTCGAAAAAGTCAACCAAGTTTAGAAGGCATGATCTGCCTTTGACAAAGCCAAACTGGGATGGATCCAAAGTCTGCAAATTCCCTATGTCTTTATTTATGAGGTCCATTATGATCCTCTCCATGGCTTTGCAGATAAGGCTTGTCAAGCTAATGGGCCGGTAATTTCCAGGGTCGGTGGAGGCACCGCCTTTGTGAAGTGGGACCACAGTTGCAGTGTGCCACTCTCTGGGTACGTATCCAGAGGTAAGACTATGATTAAACAGCTGTCCTAGCTGTGGGTTTAATTCCTCGTTGAGTTCGTGGAGCACACAGCCGGGGACACCATCAGGTACCATGGATGCTGTGTTTTTTGCTTTGGAGAGAGCAGTTCTCACTTGGGCGTTGGAGATGTTTGGGTGGCTGCAATCGCTTGGTATAGATATCTCTCCTTTTGGGGGGGGGGGAGAAGTTTGCACTGAACCTGTCAGCCAGTATGTTGGCAATGTCTGTAGGATCAGTAATCTTCACATCATTTTGAACTAGTTCTGAGCATATCTGGGAGTTTCCTCCCAGGTTTCTAACATAGCTAAAGAAGGCCTTATGATTGTCTTTTTGAGTCTTTAGCTATTTTTCTCTCAAAATTTGCTTTGGATGATTTTATGAGAGCTCTTAGTTTTTACTTATAGTGATCAAGGGTGTCTTACCTTTTAAGGATTTTGCTCTATCTTGTAGTAGCTTCCTCCTTTTGTTGTAGAGTTTGTTTATGGCTGGGGTCCACCAGACTGGACGCTTGCCTTTGGTACAAAGAGTCTTTGTTTTGCTTGGGATTGCCTTATCCATGCAGTCCTGCAGGTGCTGGTAGTAGGCATTTGTAAGTGATTCAGCGGCTTGAGTACTGTTTTCCGCCCGGCTCGGGGCCTTAAAGGAGACCACACTAGTCTTTAGAAGTGTGAAGTCGGCTTTGAGAAGTTCTTTACTGTGGTCTTTTTATTTCAGGTGGGGTGGGATGAGGACCTCCAGCGAGATTAGTTTGTGATCTGATCTCACCAGTGAGGGGTATACTTCGGTGTTGAACATTGTGCTCCCATGTTCGTGATGATGAGATCAAGTATGTTTTCTCCTCTTGTGGGGATGGTGACTAGTTGTTCCATGGCATTTGAGTTTATGAATTCAAGGAACTTTTGGGCTAGGGTGTTTGGGCTTGAGTAGTGTTCCCAGTCTATATTAGGGTAATTGAAGTCACCTAGTATGATGGTGTTTGGTGATACATTTATCCCCTCTAGTGTTTTCAGGAAGGCCATGTGAGGTTCCTGAGTTTGTGAGGGTGGCCTGTAACATGCTACAATTTGCAGAGCAGTCTTGCCTATGGTTAATTGCACCTGGATGGTCTCCGATGCATCGTGCGTTGCCACCAGTCTTGAGGTGTGGGTGTCCTTGATGAATATGGATACCCCCCCTCCTTTCTTGGTATTGTCCGGATTTTGGGGCCAGAACGCATGATAAGAGGTAAAACCTGATAGTGCTGGGGTGCTCTCAGGAGCCTTGAACCAGGTTTCTGTCACTGCACAGACATCGATGTTCTCCATACTGAGAAGGGCCTCGAGTGCGTGCATTTTGAGATTTAGACTTCTGGCATTGAGCAGCATTACCCTTAGTTTTTTTTCCTTTTTGTATTCTAGGGTGGTAGGTTTAGAATTTGAGCCTTGCCTAAAAAGGCACTATGGGGTGGCAAGAGCCTTTGCCAATATCCGAATCCCAGGGTGACAGGTGCAAGCCGTCCCTTGAAGCAGCGTGGCTTGTCCAGCATGTCATCCCAGGCAGACAGACATTGGATCCCCTTTGAATGACACCAGAGTTTAAGCCAATTGTTAAAGCTGATCATCTTATCTCTGTATTGTGGCATCATTCTTGGTGAAGGTAGGATACTGCTCAAGGTCAGGGTCATACCTGCCTGGGCTACATAATCAGAGAGCTCCTCAATGTCTCTTTTCATGTAGTCCAAGGAGGTACGTCTCAGGTCGTTTACACCAGCGTGGACAATGACTGAGTCGTATTTGTACCTGCTGTTGAGAGACCTGAGTGCTTGCGTTATGTGGCGGATTCTAGCGCCCGACAGGCAGCTTACTGTGACCTTCTCCTTACTCAGTCTGGTGAGCGGGACGCCAGTGTGTCTGACTATGGAGACACCAATGACTAGTGTGTCTGGCATTGTGTTTGGCCTTAAGGGCTGTGACTGTTTGACACTCTGACTGTGAGGTCTATGTGTTGCAGGTGTTGTGTTCTGAGGTGGTGGTTGTTTGGGTGTCTGCTTTGGTGGCCTCTGCTGTTTTGGTAGATTTTTGATCAGAGCCGCCGAGTATGTCTTTGTGTGTTTATGTGTATGATTTGAGGTTGTGATGGTACTATGTGAGACTGGGTCTATAGTGTGTGTGGTAACCTTCTCCTCCTGACTGGTCTTGCCAGTCCTATGTTGAGAGAGCTCAGCCTCCAGTTTGGCCGTATAGTTGCATCTCTCGCATGTATTTGTGTTTTGTGGGAGGAGGAGAGGGTTGTCTGTGTACATGAGGCAATTGTAACATTGCCTCAATATTCCCAGGTTCACCAGCTGAGCAGGAGAGGACACTAGCAACTGATCCCTCGACATGCTAGAAGGCCTAGACAAAAAAACTTTAAAAGAGATTCCGGGGGACGTGGGTGACCGAGAAATGGGGTTTGCCTTTTTGGGGTGCTATCTATAAGAGTGCCGTATCAAGGTAATAAGTACTGTAGGAGCAAGTGCTAGGTTTAACAGATAGAGAAAAGTCTACTTGGAGACAAGTAGAGATGATCTTTTTAGGTATTAGAGAAAGTGCTAGTAACAGGGATGCTTAAAGGTAAGATTGAAACGAATGCACTCTGCAGTGTGCACTAGAGAAGTTAGATATGAAAGTAGGTAACTTGAGTTTTACCTGTTTAAAAAGTTAAGGTTTAGTGGAGAGTTACTATTTTTAAAACAGCAAGAGGGACTGAAAGGGGTGGTTACTTTTGTATTTTGGTACTATGAAATACTGTAGGATGGCCAATAAATTTAAATAATTGAAGGGGTGGGATTTCAAAAGTGATGGTTTTGTGATTACTCACATAAGCCAGTGAAAGTAGAGAGAAATGAGATATATGGTCAGATTAACATAAGAGGCGGGCAACTAGAAAGACAGTGGTATTTAACAAGACAACTTAAATGGGTAGGAGGGAAAAAATTCTGCCTGACTCAGAACAGAGAGAGCTGTGGTCTCTTTTGAAGTTTTAATATGCTGTTAAAACAGAATGCAAGCAAAAGACAAGGTAAAGAAAACAAACTACAGTATTCAAAATATAGAAAGGCAATACAGAAATACAAAAAATAACAGCAAACTAACCTTTCCTTCACAGCAAAGTGTAGCAGAGTCTGGATGAGCCTTTCTGGTAAAGCTCTGAAATGTTTTAGTTTACTCCTTAAATAGAAATTTTAGTTCCTAGCTCCACCCCCTTTGTTAACAAGTGATTAACCTTAAGTGACCTCTTCTGTTTTATGAATGAGTCCTTAATTAATCAGTTCTTATTTCTGCCTGACTCAGAACAGAGAGAGCTGTGGTCTCTTTTGAAGTTTTAATATGCTGTTAAAACAGAATGCAAGCAAAACACAAGGTAAAGAAAACAAACTACAGTATTCAAAATATAGAAAGGCAATACAGAAATACAAAAAATAACAGCAAACTAACCTTTCCTTCACAGCAAAGTGTAGCAGAGTCTGGATGAGCCTTTCTGGTAAAGCAACATCTTCTTCAGTCAACTAAATGGTCGGCTTGCAGGAAAGGCGTGTTATGTTCAGCCATGAACGCTGTCAACACAAGCTCAGCCTTTGCGACCTTATTATGTAGACCCTCAGCTTTCGGCTGATGAAAGAACTGCTGTATATTCAGAGTTCTAGACTTGGCTTCACTATTTCTGATGTGCTTGTTCGTGTTCTTATGCACCAATAACACTGTTCTGTTTACATTTGCTAATGTCGTAGAACACACGGTACACACTACGGCATAACGATTATTACTGTCCGCCCTAATCCAGTCTTTTAGTTCTGGATCTGACAACCATTCATCATTGAATGCTTGTTTGTACCATTTTTTTGCTTTTTTCCAAGGAGGCGTATCATTCCCGGCAGTACAATCAAGTTTCCGACTTTCATCACCGGATTCGCCATTATTGGAACTCATTTTACACTACAATTACTTCAACAATAAACCGATGTTTGCCGATAAAAATTACGAATTCACAAACGATTCAACGACAATACAAACAGACAGCAGAGTGCAGACCTCAGACAAAGGAAATAGAAATATAATAATTAATAAATAAAATAAAGCAGCAAAGTCTATGGTGCGGTCTGCCTATGCACCGACCAACACGGCCTGGTGCTGATTGCTGAATAGTAACTTTAAATTATTGGTAAGCACAGTAAGTATAGTAAGAAACAGTAGAGTAACTGGTCTAGGGACCGTTATGGACGGTGAATGATAAGTTTTCTCTTAGATTTGTATAGGGACAAAATGTCAATATCTGAGATGCAAGAAAAAACCCAGGTTGCTGACAAAAAAACCCAGAAACCCAGACGACACCAAAAAAAACAAGATCTAGTAAAAAAAAAAACAGCAAATTAACAACATGACATCACTTCATTGTATTTCTCTTAATATAAATGGTCTTAATAACCCTAACAAGAGAAGACCTTTTAATAAATATCTGCAATTGCATAATTCACAATTAGTTTTTCTCCAAGAAACTCATTTAACAGTAGATATTTCCAAACTAGAATCTAAAACTTTCTCAATTCTTGTTAGTTCTGAACATTCAAAAAAAAAGAAGAGGTGTAGCAATATTGTGGAATAACAAACTACCACAACCCAAAATAATAGACACATATAAATAGAAAGGTATGGTAGCTTCTATTATACAATTTAATAATATAATATCCACTCTAATAAACATGTACTGGATTCCTGGCTTTGGACAGACATCAGCACAACAACATATTGAATCATATTATTCAATTCTGTATGGGTAATATTATTTTAGTGGGTGATTTTAATTCTATTTTTAGTAGTTCTGATTCTACCTTTAAGGGTAAAAGAAAAGTTTTGAGTTCAGCTAAATTATTAAAAGAGTTTTCCAATTATTTTTTATTAAAAGACATTGATAATTATGCTGACCCAAAATCACTATTCTATGCATTTTTTTCAGACAGACACAATACATATTCATGAATGGATAGAGTTTTTATTACATATAGTTTAATAGATTCTTTAAGTAATGTTAAAGTTATTACATGCCCTTTCTCGGATCACAATTCTATAATCTTTGATATATATATTCATACTAACACCAATGTTCAGATAAAATGATTTCCAGCATATATCACTAAATTAAAAGATTTTAACACCTTCATATTATAAGACGTTCATAGTTTTTGAGACTTTAATACCAACAATAATACATCTGAAGTTTTTATTTGGGATGCAATGAAGGCATACCTATATGGCAGAATAATTGATTGGTATAAGAAAATAAGACTTTCATGGGATAAAGATTTAAAAGCGATACAAACAAAACTAGATACCTTAAATCTTGAGTTATCAAAAAAAAAAAAAAACAGAAGAAAAATCTAAATTGGATGAACTAAAAATCTTCAATAAGAAATACCTTGAGATTCTTAATCATAAAACTAAGATTAGTTTAGAGAAATATAAATTTATTAATTTTTCAATGAATCCAAGATCTTTGAATATGTTATCCAATAAAGTAAAAAGACTGAATAAATTCAATCACATTAAAGAAATATATTCACCTCAGGAAACAAATTAGTATCTGATTTGCATAATATATTAACTGAATTCAGAATTTTTTTCTTAATTTAAACCAATCCTCGACATCAATAAACTCAAAGAAAGAAATTCAAGACTTTATTAAAAAAACTCTAAAAATAGATTAGCAAATGAGCAAATTAAACTACCTGATAGGCAAATTACATTAAAAGACATTCAAGAACACATACTCTCAAACAAAATAAAGCACCTGGTAATGACGACATTATTCCAGAAATTTACAAATTGCTTCCAGATAAAGCACTAACTTTATTACTTTCAGTTTTTAACACTATACAAGATAAAAATATTATCCCTCCCTCATAGAAATATACGTTAATCTCTCCTATCTTAAAGCATGAAAAAGAGCCTTCAAAATGTAATTCATACAGACTTATCTCATTACTAAATACGGACTATAAAATATTTATGTCTGTATATGCAAAAAGACTCAGGGTATTTATTCCCAACTTAGTAGATGAAGACCAAACTGGTTTCATAATAAACAGAACAACTTATAATATTGAAAGAGTAATAACTTTGAGTTAACTAAAAACCTAAAAAATAATTTAACTATAGTTAGTTTAGATATAAATTGTGCTTTTGAAACTGTTAACTGGGATTACTTATTTATTCTTTTACAGGAACTACATTTTTCAAGCAATTTTATAAATTGACACAACCCTTAACAAAACTTCAAAGATTCAAATGTTTGCAGATGACATTTTGATTACTTTGGGTGGCAAAAATCCAACAATTCAAGAATTATTTAATGATATAGATTATTTCCAAAAATATTCAGGTCTTACATTTAACTATAATAAAACCCAAATCTTATTATCTGGTTCAAAAAATATAATATTCAAAATAAATTCATAAAATATATACCACAATCCCAGCAAATAAAATATCTAGGAATAATTATTGCCAATAGTTTAAAAGATATTCAAAAATTAAACTTTGATAAAAGTTTAACAGAAACAGATAACTTAACACATAAATGGTTTAAAATAAATTTTTCAATAGAAGAGAACTTGTCCATTATAAAGATGATTCTTCTACCAAAAATTCTATACATAATACAATCTATTTCTATACCTTCATTTTATGCAATAATTAAAACGTTTAATACTATCATTAAAAAATTCCTATGGTATCCAATTAAACCCAGAATTTCTTTAACATACCATATGTATAATTGGGATAATGGAGGCATTGCATTAACAAACTTAGAAATCTACTCAATTTCCTCAGTTTTTAAGACAATTTTGTATCTTATAGATACTAAATATTTAGCTAAATGGAAATACTTTATCTTATTTTCATCACTAAATCTAAATAATAATAATGACCATTTTAAGTTAAAATTAAATAATACATTCATATGGAATTTAATGGAACATTTTTCTTTATGCCCTACTCAAACTTTTACATCAAAGTATATTAATATGATTCTAAAATCCTTTAAGAAATGTATTCATAGATTTCAATCATATGAAAATTGGATATTCCTTATTTTCCCTATAGCATATACTCAGGGGGTTCTCTCCACAAATTTTCATAAAATGTCAATACTTGAGCAGAAACAACTGATTTATTGGCATGAACTAGTAAAGAATAATGAATTACAATCCATCAATATGTTATTGGAAGAAAATGACCCTGATTCTTTGCTATGGCTTGACATACAAGAAGCTAGAGATTATGTCAAGAATAAACTTGACTTAATACCTTCTTCAGTTAAAAATGTAATTCACAAATTCATTCAATACTTAACTTTTTGTTCTCAACAGAGCAATTTAATTAAAATTAATCTGATATATATATATATATATATATATATATATAAAACTATCAAATCAGACAGACATATTCCCTGATAATTATTGGAAATATTTTTCAGAAATTAATAAATATAACCTCACAGATAAAGATAAATTGAATTTTCTTCAGTCTGCAGGTAAAACAAATACTTCACTTAAATGGAGAATGTTTACCTGCAGATTTTTAAATAGATTGTTCATCACTCCTCATAAAATAAATCAAATGTTTAAAGACGATATATTATGTTGGAGATGTTTGGAGGCTCAGAATGCTGATTGGACACATTTTCTATGAATGTTCACATATGAAAAATATTGGGAAGATATCAATAATTTCTCACAAGCAATATTTACTGACAATCTCCAACTTACAAAGTCATTAGTTTTACTTAATTCACCAATATCATCTTATGTAAAATCAAATATTCACTTCTTTGGTCTGTACTGTCCATAGCCAGGAAAGAAATAACTAGAAATAGGAAATCATCACACTCTCCTTTTCAAAACTTTAAAGATCTTCTCTTGGAAGTATCCAGGTTAGAATCATTGACAATTAAATCTAGATCTTCTAGGAACAAAGCAATATACAACCAATGGTTGAATATAATTGATTTATTAGAAAATTAATAACATGTATTTATTAGTCAGCTCTTATACATTTGATCTAAACTATTTTATTTGTATATAGTATAGTGAACATCTTTGTACATAGTTCTTTGTCTTTTTTGATCTGTTATATTAGAAATTTGATTTTTATTTTAATGCATTATAAAAAATGTTTAATTCTATGTTAAAAAAAAGAATAGCTATCCCATCTGACATCACTCTGTACAGATTTGACCTACTTGAATGGCTAATTGTTGCAGCACACACCTCCAGAGTCAACATAACTGGATCATGGACAAATAGGGCCCTATACAAAGTAATTAATCAGGCCTCTAACAGCCCTGCCAATATCTCATTCCTTGGTTGTCTCTCCCCAATTATTACCATACGTACTGTTCAAACCTCTCAGTGCATAAACTATTGTCTTCTTTACTTTGACAATTATCACAGATATTTGGATTTTTCTTAAAACTTTTATTTCAAGTTTTACAGAAAAACACTGGCAGATATTTTCTAAACAAAGCAAAACACTCACTTACAGACTTATTAGGAGAACAGTAAAGGTCTTCCCTTGAAACTGTAATTAAGTGAAAATGTAGCTGTCAACCCTTAAAATTATAAGACGTGCTGAGATTCATAATGAAACAGCATATAGTGCAGTACTAATTAACATCTATGTGAATGGTGCAGGAATTCAAAAGACAAATGTGTAATACATTTGCTAACAGTTTGGGACAGTCCACCGCTCACGAGCAGCCCTGGTGTACTGTCTGGTGAAGTAACATGGCAGAGTCACACAGAAAACAAAGGTTGAGATAATCAAACCATGAACTACAGGAAGCAGTTCTTTACCAGCTCATAGCCTTACTCATCTGAGCTGAGTACTAGACAAACTGTTGCAGCCCAAACTACAAAACTATGCAACTATAGGACTAACATTAACAGTAGCCCTCAGAGATAAAAATAAGTTAAAGGAGGCCTGGCAGTTGGTGTGGAGGACATTTTTAGGTATGCATGCTTGCTCTGTCTTACTGCTGATGCCTTTGGATCCAAGTGCTGTTGCTTCATGCTTGCTCCACCTTCAATACGGCTTCTGAGTGGAGCACTCCTGAGATGAGACAGTGTTTTTAGCAACTAACCATTTTTTTTTTAAAGCCAGGGCAGGGGATCATGTCAGTTGCCCTGCTAGACAGGGGTCCAGGGAAGTAAACAGTGTGGGAAGAAATAGCCAGGGAATTGTTATGGCTAGGCTTGTATAGGCCCTAGGGACGATAGCCTAGTAACAACCTATGAACCTATGAATTGCCTAGGTCATCTTGTGCTGGATCAGGCTCTGGAGTTTATAAAGTGTCAAACATTGTCACTCCATCAACCAATCAATTTCAGCCTCAGCTTCAATTGTTTTGCTAGTGCTCAAGCCACCGAGTACAAGTGGCAAGCTTTAATCACAGTGATAGCAGTACAGGGAAAATGTGAAGTGTGTCTGCAGACTTTAATGAAAGCATCACTGCACATGTGCAGAGACTTGTCCATCAATTTCTGTGGACTTATCCCTAAGGTGACATCATACCTCTTGAACTTTCAGTGCAAGAAATCTGGGCAAAGTCAATAAAATAATAGGTTCATAGGTTCATAGGTTTATACTAGTCTATCTGCCCTAAGGCATTTATAAGCCTAGCCCAAATTTTTGTGGCTTACGCCACCCCTTACATGAAAAAATACTGTGCCCATTAGTTTGTTGTGCCTCTGTCCAGCAGTGACACAGAGATGATTCCTGGGGTAAACCTACGATCTCCCATCCACAGGTCTAGATTTCTCTTGAACAGAGTCAGTGAGGTGCTCTGCCTCACATGGACCGGGATTTTATTCCACAGCATAGGGAGTCTCTGAGTGATAAATCTATCCCTCCAGCACGTCCTATTTATATCCGTGCTAAGGTTTAAGTTGCTTGCTCTAGTGGTTTTGGTGGATTTGGATTTTTGAGGTGGAGCATGTCCATTAATTCCGGGTTGGACATGGCCTTGTATGTCAGGCACATGTCACCTCTGAGCAGACGGTATGCGACTGAATAGAGCTGGAGTTTCTTCAATCTGGCAGCATATGACAGATTTTGGAGTCCCTTTATCCTTTTGGTGAGGAACTTTTGGGGTCTCTCCAATTGCTGCAGATGTCGGGTGAGATACATCCCGAATGGGGCATTGTACTCGATCATTGGTCTGATAAGTAAAGAGTACAGGGAACAATGACCTCACTAGATCTGGATGTGAATCCCTTCATGATCAGGTGGGCAATGTAGAAGGTCTTTCTAACCACTTTAGCAACGTGAGTGTCAAAAGAAAGGCCACTGTCAACCTGGGTCCCCAGGTCCCTGATAACCTCTTCTGTGCTTAGTGGATTGCCACCTATATGGTAGCTTGGGGTTACCTTGTTTTTCCCGAAGGGTATGACTATACATTTGTTGGCGTTTAACTTCAGGCCATGGCTCTGGCACCAGCTATCTGTTTCCGTGAGTCCCTTCTGAAGGATATCCGTGTCCGATGCACTTTCCACTATGGCGCCCAGTTTGCAGTCGTCTGCAAACTTTGTCAGCCAAAGTCCTCCCATGTTGGCCTGTACTTCTGAGAAGTAGATGCCAAACAATAGGGGGCCAAGGACCGAGCCCTGTGGGACACCACTTGTGACCGGCTTGGAGTCTGACACAGCGCCAGCAACTCTAACCCTGTGGGTTCTGTCCTTAAGCCAGTTTGCAACCCATCTTGTGACATATGGGTTTACATTTAAGCTGGTAAGTTTTTCTACAATACCGAGTGGGGTATTGTGTCGAAGCTTTGCAAGGTCAAGGCAGGCTGTATGGACTGCCTTTCCCTCATCAATGGCCTTGGTGACTGTTTCGAAGAAGTCGACCAAGTTCAAAAGGCATGATCTTCCCTTGACAAAGCCAAACTGGGTCGGGTCCAATGTCTGCAAGTCCCCTATATCTTTGTTTATGAGCTCCATTATGATCCTCTCCATAGCTTTGCAGACTAGACTTGTTAAGCTTATGGGGCGGTAATTACCAGGGTCCGTAGTGGGGGTACAAAGGCCCAAAATTAAGGACGGATTTTAATATTTTTCTTACAAACTTAAAAGTTGCTAGAATAACAGATTTTGCATTAGTGTGGATTTCCTGAAGGATATAAATCCTGAAACTCAAATGTCTGTTATTATTTACTGAATTCATTCATCAATGATTTGCTAGAAAACCAGAAAGGTTATGAGGAATAGTCCAAAAATATGAGGCAAAAATATGAACATTCTGCACAAATCTAGACAGTTGAGAAGTGTTGATGATGTCACTGAGGGATACAATAAATTTATTTTAATTCTGGTTTTAATAAAATGTTTAGAAACCTTTTCATTTACAGTAGAGAGTCATTTATCTGAACTAATTGGGACCGAGGGTAGTTCCGATAATCAAACAGACACTGAACAGGATAAAAAACTTCTAAAAATTCTGCTTTTTCTGCACGCAAGGAATACATTTTTCAACCATTCAGCAATTCCAGTGGACAATAAAGAATATTTTTCACACATGCTCAGGTACAAGCTCAAAAAACACACAAACAAATATGTATAATGTTTACATATTCAGACATTATGAGTTTTCCTACCTGAAAACTTTGGAAGGCTGCGTTCAGATAACTGATATTTCAGATAATTGACGTTTGGATAATCAACTCTCTAATGTACAAAAAAAAATAGCACAAATAAATAAGGAGCATCAAAGAAAAAATGTATTGCAGTAATTAACTCGTGAGATGCCATGATGCATCTGTGAAGCATGATATTATACTTTAACACATTTAAATGAGTAACTAAATAAATAAATAAACGTACAGTTTATTCACTCTGTGTGGTTATACTAATGCTGATGTGAGATTACCAGCTTCATAATACTCTCTACTTTCTATACATCTGATCCAAATCTTTCTTGTAAAACTGCCACACAGACATCATCCTTAATTGGGAAAGCGATTTCAGTCAGTGTTATATTTTGCCCAGCTATACAGAGGATGGAAGCCTGCCCTTTGAACTTGTCTCTTCTACATGCTGCGAAACCTCACATCTGTAATTCCCCCAAATGAATGTTTGAACCATGAAGGGGTGAAATCTCCAGAAGGCCAGAAGTTTTTGCCAAAAATCTACATTGTTCAAAACAACGGTGAGCCTGACAAAACCAACAATATCCACCTTAACTGTCCTGGCCTCCTGCTGCCATCTGATTTGTTTCTCTTCTTCCCCAAAATGATGGGTGTTTCATTGTGAAGACATGTCGTGCATGTTGGACTCCTACTCCCAAAATACTAGAGTCCACAGAAGTGGCAAATCTGACCATGTTCAAGATGAGTTTGGGTAAGAATGATTTTACCTCTCATACTTCTTGCCATAGTTGCATCTTCATCCCAAGATGATCTGCCCACAATATCAGAAAAACATAACAGTGTAACTTTTTTGCTTTACCAACAAGTAAACTAGCAAGCAAAATCTGCACAGGCTTAAATCTATCCGCCAACTCCCATATCCTCATGCATGTTACCCTTTTCACTTTTGTTTCCTCCTCATTCCTTCTGTTTATGATGTTTATGACCCCCCCCCATCTTTTTCTTTTTGGCTTACTGAGTAGAAAAATATGCCTGTCTATGTTGGCTATCTAATGTTTGACTTTTTCATTAAAAAGTATAGTCAGTGCCTATCCTAAGGAAAGGATCCTTTCCCTTCCATCACTGGCTGACCAGCGCAGCCTTCAGTTACTCTGTCTTCAGTGTTTGGTCTGGTTTTCCTCCAACAGCTCCTCCTCCTGCTTTGTCATCACAAATGCTCTCCCTGCCTGCATCAGTAATATAACTAAATGGTCCAACTTATGCAGTAAAACACAACAGTCGGAACAGAAATTTACATCTACTAAGGTAAAATGCTACCACTCAAAGTACACTGATTAAGCAGGGAAAAGCTGGCTCCAATGATTTAATACACATTGCGTGATTAAAGGGAAAAAAAATCATCAAGTAGTAAATTTAGGCAGACTCATTTAAACAGTTAAAAACAACCTGAAAATGCAGGAAAGAATCCATTAAGACTGCACAAAAAATGCATACAAAATATTTTTCACAGTGCATGTTTTAACACATTCTGTCTACAGTTGGACTTTTAAGACATAAGTATTTCTGACTGCACAAATCTGCTTAAGAGCTTTTTTTACTTTGGAATTTCAGTGGTTAAAAATTAATTGCACAACTAAACTCATACCAAATAATTTTATTCCCAACACTGTTCAACAGTTCACCACTAAGTAGATAAAAATAATTATCTAATTAACAATAATGACACAAAACACAGAACTAGTGAATGATGTCATCTGCTACTTATATAATGCTCAGCTTATCTTTTTTTGCTCAAGACGTAATGGTCCGAGTCCAAGACTCTAAGGGTTTATATCAAGGCATGTAATGAAATGATCCAATGAAAACAGTATGTAACAATTAAGCATTCCTGCAGTATCAGCATTTTACAATGTATTGCAAAAGCTACATGAAAGTAAATTCTTTCCTCATACTGTAAAGGAATCCAACAAAGCCAAAGCCTGCATTAAGTAAAAACTTTATGAAACATTTAACACAATCTAGTGTCAAAAGGACTTGTACTCAAAGTAATTAGAACCCCTGCATATCACATGAAAGCCATACAGCACAGAAACAGCATGCTACTTATTTAACTATATAATGTATAGTATAATTACTTCTTGCATCTAAACTGTGTCCAACATACTTAACAAAGGATTCCCAAACTGCAACACAATGTTCAAAAATCATTATATTTACACTCATTATCTAACCAAGAGTGAGCAAATGGGATACCGCAATGTACCACAGTAACTGACTTAACTGTATATCTCTCACCCTCTTAGCACAAGGAATCTGAACAAAGCCAAAAATAATAGGGGGACAAAGGCTCAAAAATAGGGACAAATTTTAAATATTGCTCTTATAAACTTATAAAGTTGCTAGAATAAAAGGTGGTATATTATCACACATTTTCTGAAGGATATGAAGCCTGAAACTCGAATGTTTGTCATTGCACAAAGAATTCAATCATTAATAATTTACATTAGACTCCCTCTTATCCGGCCTCCTCTTTAACCAGCCTTCAAATTTCTGCCATAGTCCTAGCAAAAGACAACAGAGAAGAACAATACTTCTGCCTCCTCTGGGCTAAATAATGACAGACATTTGAGTTTTAGACTTCATATTCATTAGAAAAATGCATACCAATAGAAATCATGTTATTCTAGATGATTTATAACATATAAATGCTATTTTGTATGCTTTCTCTGATTAATCAGCCATTCTTTTATCCAGCCTAATGTCCGGTCCTACCGAGACTAGATAAAAGAGAGTCTACTGTACCAGAAAAAACACAAATTTTACGAGGAACAGATGAAAAATATGGGGCAAACAATCTGGACGGTAGAGAGACATGCTTAATTGCAAGAACTCTCTTGTGATCAACTAGGTTCTTACTCTACACAACTGAGAGCCTTGTCTGAAACAGAAGCTTAAATAAAATGTCCATGGCACAGGCAATCTGGACATAGAAATTCTCCAAAACTCAGTCAAGTAGTCAGTATGCATAGCAGTAGTTTTACCTGTTTGCTTACTTTCTGTTCACAGTATAACCAAGCACTACTGCAGTATATAAACAAGGTCATACAGCATCACTGGGGTTTGTACTCTAAACATGTCACTACGTAACTTCCATCCCAGCATCTATACACCTTCTACACAAACCTTTTCCAAGAAGTAATATTTGTAATGACTGAGTTACTGTTTGGTGATGCAGTCTGCCAAACAAAAATCACCACTTAAACTTTTCCTTAAATCTGCTGCAAGAAAGAAACAGCCACCCATTTCCATTTTAATTACTCTTGGTCAAGTAGCAGGGGATTTACCCATTGTACAGGTAGTGTGGGGGTATGCTTGCTCCTCCAAATCAAATTGTTTTGGGTGTTTTTGTACAATATACTTCAGCTTATCGTATTTGACAAAACAACACTCTCTGAACTCAGTCATCCACCTCCTGATTATAAATAATTCCTATCAGCTACTAATTAAATGGCTGAAATACTAATATGTATGATTACACAAACTTACCGGCTTTCCTGAACACATCCTAGATTGTACATTTTCTCTACTAGTTAATTTATAATGGAAATAATAACAATCACGATGAAAGGCCAGTGGCTGTAGGCCAGCTAAGTTCTTGCAAAAAATATGATATAGTCTTACGAAAAATATTAACAAGTTAGACAACCACCACTGCGTGTTTCATCAAAGCACAAGTCTGAGCTGCACACTAACAAGAGGCAGAATATTACTACAAATGGAAGAGAATGCAGAAGGAACAGCTGGAGCTTACTAGTGAGATACTGCAGGGTTAACTAGTTAATTTAATCCTCTTTGAGTTAAAGGGTGAAAGTATATATTTTGGGGATGAAAAAAGTTTTTCAACTGAACTGATAAGCACAATATGTTGGGAAGGATTACAAAAGAGTTGGCAAGACAGGATGAATAGATAAATGCAGCTATTAAAACTTAATATAAAAAAATCCGTCTTTATGGCATATGGGAATAAAGCCCTGTCTGCACCCCGGATAACCTGGATTTGGTTATAGGCATAAACATTGGAGGAGCCAGATAAGGAGGGACAGGAGAGAATGGTCAATGCTGGTTTGCCCATTTGGGGATAATTCAGGTCACACTGAAGTCTCATGTGGGGAAGGTCTCAGATATGCACCCCACACACAAGGGCAAAACTCTGAGGCGTAAGCCCAACCTGGAGGTGTAATGCATTATAGCGATGCATAGCAGGTATGACAAAGCACTCACCTGTCCTTAGCATAGCAGGTATTGCTGTCAACAGCAGGAGGGAGTTAGGAACATGCATAAATCTATTAATCCCCTGGGAAGACTGCCTCAATCCCCAGCTGTCACCTTTCTTGATTGGCAGTAAAGCAAAAAGAATGAATGGGAAGGGTTGGGGTTTAGTGATCAGAAGAGGAAAAGAGACCAGTTATAAAATTAATCAAGCATCTCCGTTGTTGTAGAGGAATAAAGCTCTGACTATGGCTTAAACCCAAATTAGATTACTGGTTTTAGCATCTGCTGTAGATGGTATGGTGAGGAAGGGAATGTGTATCCTTGGGATAAAGGGTGGAGTAGGGCTGTCCAATGTTACAAACCCTTAGAAGATGGGCAGTTCTGCAAGGATGTCACAGGAGTGGGCATTTGGGCACCAAGCTGTGAACATGGCAGCCAACAGCATAAGTATATGGGAGTATACTCTTTAAAGGGGAGGCACAGTGGTGCCTACAGTGATGCAGGCCACTTGCTGCCTGCCTTGAGCAGGGTTAGAAGCACACTAAAAATGTTCACATTGCTGGGATGCTGATGGGAGCTTAAACCAATGCAGAGATCACTGACCAGCTCTCACTCTCACTGAGAAATATCCAGGACAGGGGGACAATAAGATGTGAAGTTTAGCTTCTACAACTGGAAAAAGGCATATAGAAAAAAATGGGGTGGGCTTACAGGCATATTAGAAAATGCCCTCATTCCTGGGATGCTAGCAAGGGAACAAGCCAATTCAGAGGATACCTGTATGATGGACTCTTTGCGCCAGCTCATATGTTCACTGAGGAAAACCCATGATGGGGGAACAAATGGGCATGGCTGCAGGGGACAGGCTTGAAGTTCAGGTAATCAAGCAATAAGTAAATAAAAACTAAAAGTGCAAAGTAAAGCACGTGTCAATAAAATATACATATATACATAGACGTGCACACGTGTGTGTGTGTGTGTGTGTGTGTGTGTGTGTGTGTGTGTGTGTGTGTGTGTGTGCGTGTGCGTGCGTGCGTGTGTGTAGACATCCATTGAAGACCATTGTCACATTGTGTCTACCCGAGTGTTGCAGCTGGCTCCAAACAGCTTCTTCTTTAATAAAATTTTCTAATAGTCTTATGTGCCTTTGAACCCTTCAACAGATTACATTCTACCACCTCACACAACACACTCCACAGCAATCCAAAACCCTGCCTCCTTCTCAGCTCTCCCCCATTTAACACACTGCAATTAACTTGCCTTTAGATAATATAATTAATCCATTACTGCATCTTCTAACATGTACAATCCTATGTTTTTCACCTTTCATTGTACACGATTCCCTCAATTCCCCTAAAATATGTTAACCATTCTAATAAATAAAGTCAGCCAATTTGATGCCCATTTCTCATTGCTGCCTCCAAATCAAAATATATATTACAAATTAGCAGACCTAAATGATTAGTGACAGTTCCAGTATGAGATGGACCTTCTGGCTTCTAGCACCAGGCACATTGTGTCTACCCGAGGGTTGCCATTTGTTACTATACTTAAACATTACTCTTTATTAAGGGAATTCCAAGCTGGCTTCAACCATTCCACTGTTATCCTCTTATGTGTAACCACATAATCTGTGCACTACTTAGAGTTGTAGCATAGACTGAAAATACAACACAGACTTTATTTCAACATATGCAACACTATCTAGTGCTAACAGCAGACAGTGTCCATTTGTCTGTGTGAAGAGCAGAAACTGCAATTCACAAATGCTAGCAGTGTAACCCCATACCCTAGTGCATGTATCCCTGTTTAACCAAGTTTTCTTACTTGATGCTAGGTAGACGTTCATTTTTCAAAATGTTGGCAGAAAAAAAATCATGGAGAGGCATAATCTTTTGGGAGCAGTTGGTAGAAAATATTTAATAATGAGACTGTGACAGATGAATTTCACATTTTTTTGGTTAAATATGAAAAATAATAAAAGAATAACACTGAAGACAGATTATGTTTATTAGATTCAGAAGTGAAGAGGTTATTCCATGTTTTAATTAGTGTCTGAAAATAAGTTATTAAGCACATTGTTATTATATCAGCATACACAGAGTCAATACATCTAATTCATTCTGAATGCTGGTTACACAGCATGATTTTTACTGATACACATTATGCAATAGTTCCACATCTGGTTTCAGTGAAGCACTGAGCAGAGTGGATAAGAGTTATTCACCGCAGCTGTTAGCTGAGATATATAAGTATCCTGCTCTTTTTCGATTATTTATACAGATTATTGTTTTTAACAATTAATATATAGCACTTTTATTGTCTGCTTTTTAGTCTTTGAGTGTATTTTATTGCTATTAACGAATCTGCACAAGTAACTGATTTGTCTGCAGTCAAAAGCATTCTGTATCTTTACAAATCTTTATCTGTTTGTGCTTTCTCTAGTGCTACTGTCTGTAGGCTATTGTTTCTAGCTGAAGCCTCTCTTCAACTTTGCTACATTATGTTAATAGTCTGCTGAGTGGGGGCTGGTTCTTTTGTGTTCTTGTAAAAAAAAGTTGTTCTTCTGGTATTTAAGCCCTAACTTTGATAGGGTTTCTGTCTATACACACTGAGCAGAGTGGATAAGAGTTGTTCACCGCAGCTGTTAGCTGAGATATATAAGTATCCTGTTTTTTTTCGATTATTTATACAAATTATTGTTTTTAACAATTAATATATAGCACTTTTATTGTCTGCTTTTTAGTCTTCAAGTGTATTTTATTGCTATTAACTAATCTGCACAAGTAACTGATATGTCTGCAGTCAAAAGCATTATGTATCTTTACAAATCTTTATCTGTTGGTGCTTTCTCTAGTGCTACTGTCTGTAGGCTATTGTCCCCACCCTCTCTCCCAGTTGGTGTCTTACTCTTATACTTGGTGGCTTTTCAGTTGCCCACTCCTTCTGTAAATCAGATCTGTGACACTCCTCCCAGTCTAGTGTCATTAGCGCATTGCCTTAATATTGCTACAACTCAAGGGACGGCTTGCACCTGTCACCCCTGGGCTTCCGGATATTGGCAAAGGCTCTTGCCACCCCCATAGTGCCTTTTTTAGGCAAGGCTCAAATTCTAAACCTACCACCCTAGAACACCAAAAAGGAAAAAAACTAAGGGTAATGCTGCTCAATGCCAGAAGTCTCACTCTCAAGATGCACGCACTCGAGGCCCTTCTCAATATGGAGAACATCGATGTCTGTGCTGTGACAGAAACCTGGTTCAAGGCTCCTGAGAGCACCCCAGCACTAACAGGTTTCACCTCATATCATGCGTTCCGGCCCCAAAATCCGGACAACACCAAGAAAGGAGGGGGGGTGTCCATATTCATAAAGGACACCCACACCTCAAGGTTGGTGGCAACGCACGATGCATCGGAGACCATCCAGGTGCAATTAACCATAGGCAAGACTGCTCTGCAATTTGTAGCATGTTACAGGCCACCCTCTCAAACTCAGGAAGCTCACATGGCCTTCCTGAAAACATTGGAGGGGATAAATGTATCTCCAAACACCATCATACTAGGTGACTTCAACTACCCTAATATAGACTGGGTACACTACTCAAGCCCAAACACTCTAACCCAAAGATTCCTGGAGTTCATAAACTCAAATGCCATGGAACAACTAGTCACCATCCCCACAAGAGGAGAAAACATACTTGATCTCATCATCACGAACATGGGATCAAAATGTTCAACACCGGAAGTATACTCCTCACTGGTGAGATCAGATCATAAACTAATCTCGCTGGAGGTCCTCATCCCGCCCCCACCTGAAACAAAAAGACCACAGTGAAAAACTTCTCAAAAGCCGATTTCACACTTCTAAAAACTAGTGTGGTCTCCTTTAAGGCCCCTGAGCCAGTGGTAAACATTACTCAAACCGCTGAATCACTTACAAATGCCTTCTACCAGCACCTACAGGACTGCATGGATCAGGCAATCCCAAACAAAACTAAGACTCTCTGTACCAAAGGCAAGCGTCCAGTCTGGTGGACCCCAGCCATAAACAAGCTCTACAACAAAAGGAGGAAGCTACTACAAGATAGAGCAAAATCCTTGAAAGGTAAGACACCTTTGATCATTATAAGTAAAAACTAAGAGCTCTCATAAAATCATCCAAGGCAAATTTTGAGAGAAAAATCGCCAAGGACTCTAAAGACAATCATAAGGCCTTCTTTAGCTATGTTAGAAACCTAGGAGGAAACTCCCAGATATGCTCAGAATTAGTTCAAAATGATGTGAAAATTACTGAACCTACACACATTGCTAACATACTGGCTGACAGGTTCAGTGCAAACTTCTCCCCAAAAGGAGAGATATCTATTCCAGAGGATTGTAGCCCCCAAACATCTCCAACGCCCAGGTGAGAACTGCCCTCACTAAGGCAAAACACAACATCCATGGGACCGGATGGTGTCCCCGGCTGTGTGCTTCATGAACTCAACGAGGAATTAAACCCACAGTTAGGACAGCTGTTTAATCTTAGCCTCACCTCAGGATACACCCAAGGAGTGGCGACGCGACTGTGGTCCCACTTCATAAGGCGGTGCCTCCACAGACCCTGGAAATTACCGCCCATTAGCTTGACAAGCCTTATCTGCAAAGCCATGGAGAGGATCATAATGGAACTCATAAATAAAGACATAGGGAACTTGCAGACTTTGGATCCAACTCAGTTTGGCTTTGTCAAAGGCAGATCCTGCCTCTTAAACTTGGTTGACTTTTTCGAGACAGTCACCAAGGCCATTGATGAGGGAAAGGCAGTCCATACAGCCTACCTCGACCTGGCAAAGGCCTTCACACAATACCCCACTCAGGTATCATCGAAAAACTCATCAGCTTGAATGTAAACCCATACATCACAAGATGGGTTGCAAACTGGCTAAGTGACAGAACCCACAGGGTCAGAGTTGCTGGAGCCATGTCAGACTCAAAGCCTGTCACAAGTGGTGTCCCACAGGGCTCAGTCCTGGGTCCACTCTTGTTCGGCATCTACTTTTCTGAAGTACAAGCAAACACAGGAGGGTTATGGCTGACAAAGTTTGCAGATGACTGCAAACTGGGCGCCATAGTCGAAAACACATCTGACACAGATATCCTCCAGAAGGGCCTCACAGAAACGGATAACTGGTGCCAGAGCCATGGCCTGAAGTTAAACGCCAAAAATGCATAGTCATACCCTTCGGGAAAAACAAGGTTACCCCTAGCTACCATATAGGTGGCAACCCACTGAGCACAGAAAAGTCATCAGGGATCTGGGGACCCAAGTTGACAGTAGCCTTTCGCTTGACACTCATGTTGCTAAAGTAGTTAGAAAAACCTTCTATATCGCCCACCTGATCATGAAGGGATTCACATCTAGATCAAGGGAGGTCATCGTCCCCTGTACTCATCACTCATTAGACCTATGATTGAGTACAATGCCCGCTCGAATGTATCTGACCAGACACCTGCTGCAGCTTGAAAGGCCCCAAAAGTTCCTCACCAAAAGGATAAAGGGTCTCAAAAATATGTCTTATGCTGCCCGACTGAAAGAACTCCAGCTCTATTCAGTCTCATACCGCTTGCTCAGAGGTGACCTGTGCCTGACATATAAGGCCATGTCAAACCCAGATTTGATGAATATGCTTCACCTCAAAAATCTAGATCCCTCAGAACCACAAGGGCGGAGACTTAAACCTTGACACGGTTATAAATAGAACGTGCTGGAGGGACAGATTCATCACCCAGAGACTCCCTATGCTGTGGAACAAAATCCCGGTACATGTGAGGCAGAGCACCTCGCTGGCCTTGTTCAAGAGGAATCTTGACCAATGGATGGGAGATCGCAGATATACCCCAGGGATTACTTCAGTGTCACTGCTTGACAGAGGCACAGAAAAATGATAGGCATAGTTTTTATTCAAACTAAAGGGGTGGCGAAAGCCACATAACTATGGGCTAGGCTTATAAATGCCCTTGGGCAGATAGCCTAGTATGAACCTATGAACCTATGAACCTATGAAGTGCTCTAGGTTGCACTGCATCTGAAGTGTTTGTGTGTCTTAGCTGCTTTTCTGTATATATAGACTTCTCTGTTTCTTTAACTAAATAAGCTCTGCAAAGTTGTTTTATTGCATTCCTGCCTGTGTTTCTGAGTTTTTTGCACTTTTAAAGTTTGTTTTTGCTTAGTTTAACTGGTAGGCTACACACTCAAGTGTGCTAGCCGAATTAAAGCATTTACAGTGTTTCTGTACCTAATTTCTTCTACTGTGTAAAAAAAAAAAAAATAAATAAAATCCGTGTTTCCCTCCTTTACTGAACTAGAATAGTTAATTCTTCAGGTATTGCTGATCTCTGGGCTGTGTCATAGTTCCTGTGTTGCCCATATCCTTATTTGGATAGGAGGAAGCTTCTTTGTTCACCAGTGAGAGTGGGGAGCTCTGAGCAGCCTATCTGTCCCTTGAGGAGTGGTTCCAGCCTAGTGACCTGTAGCTTATTGTCCGTTTTGGGCCATTTCCTATCTCCTTCTAACCCCTTGCTTTAAAGCCAGCTTTAGCGCGCTTTTGCACTTGTAATTTAAAGTTTGTCATGTTTATTGCATTTACCTGTTGAGGCTGCACATTCAAGTGCGCTAGCCTGTGTTACACATTTATTGCATTTTTCTGCGGTTTGTTGCAAAAAAGAAAAAATAAATAAATTATCCTTGTTTCCCATCTTTCCTGACCTAGAGTAGTCCAAATACAGGCTTTGCTGTATTCTGGACTTTTGGAAAGTTCATGTGTTGCCCATTTCCTTTCTTGGATAAAGGGAGGCTTCTTTGTTCACCAGTGGCAGTGGGGAGCTTAGGGCAGCCTATCTATCCCTGGAGGAGTGTTCCCAGCACAAGAATCTGGTAGTCTATTGGCCGTTTTGGGCCAATTTCTAGCTCTTTCAAGTCTCCCTGTATAAAACCCGCTTTGGCGCGGTTTGTGCACTTGTTACTACTCAGCCAAGCTCCTCGTGGTCCTGCAGAGTGGTGCCAGCAGCAGAGAGGCTAAAAGAGTGACTGCTAACCTGATAAGTGTTTTTTCCTGCTACTACCTGGGCGACTGTCCGATCTAGCTAAACTGCAAGTATTTCTGCTTCTTGAACTGTTTTATTTATTTATTTTTTATTTTATTTTATTTTACATTTGTTAACCGGGATGGTCTGACTGGATACATGTCCTTTTTCAGCGGAGGCCCGGGGAGAAAAGCTCCAACAGAGTTACATTGATAATTAGGTACAGTAAAATGAGCTGAAAGAACTTAACAAAAACATAGGCTATTTACATACAAGTACAAGACTGCCATTACTATTTCTGAGATTACTACAAATGTAACATTAATAACATATTAGCAAGGACGGTAGGCAGTATAATGACAGAGTTAGACAGGATACATATTTCTTTATCACAGTATACAAAGTACTTATCATCTTAGCTAGTTGTTTATGTTTTAGTTAATGGCACAGAGCTAGTCTGGGTTTGAGCAAGGACATAGCCAGTGTGACTTGAAGTGGAGTTTTAGACTATTTTTGAATTGACTTAGAGAAGTTGCAAGCGTGATGTTATTTGGGAGAGAGTTCCATATTTTACCAGTGGTGTTGGCAAATAGCGTCACCACCTAGGTTGAGAGATTTAGTTGTTTGGACAAGGAGTCTGTTTGCTGAGCAAGGCAGCTTAGATTGGAGTAGGGAGTTATTAAGTTTTTTAGTGCTGGGGTATTCTCAGGTTGTTTAAGGATTTTGAAGGCCTCTATGAGTTGGGACTGGTGAAGAAGGTGTGGGAATTCTATCCATCCAAGCTTTTTCAGGTTAGTACAGTGGTGTGTTCTGGAGGGTAGGCCTGTAATAACCTGGCAATGTGATTATAGCAGGATGAGAGCTTGGCCAGATCAGATTTGTTAAGGTGAGTGAGGACAGGAGAGGCATATAGTAGGGTAGAGAGAAGGTGTGAACGGGCTGTGGCTGCCCTGGCATTCGGGTAAGGAAGGCTTTAATTCTATATAGGGTCCCAAGTTTCTTGTTGACTGACTTAATGGTTTGGTTGATATGTATATCAAATCTGAGTTTATTGTCAATGTTTACTCCTAATAGCTTTGTATAGGTGTCTGGGGAGATGATGGTCCCATTATTGGATTTTATAGTGAAGTTTTCAGTCGGAGATCTATTGGTTGGGTAGAAGAGAAGTAACTTGGTTTTGTTTGGATTTAAGATCAGGAGATGGTTGGCAAGCCAGTTTTCGACTTTGGTGAAGCTATGTTGGGTGGTAGTTAGTAGATTTGCAAGAGAGGCATTGGAACATATTATAGTGAGTCATCTGCATATTGAATGCAGGTGGCTTCAGGGATGACTGTTTGGATGTCGTTTATGAAGACTGAAAAGAGGAAAGGTCCTAATATGGAAACTTGAGGAACTCCTATGGTATTTGGTAGTAGGCAGGAGAGCTTGTTTTGCCACATTACTGCTTGTTGTCTCCCAGTGAGGTAAGTTTGAAACCAGTCAAGGGCTGGAGTATCTAGATACAGGGTTTTTAAAGTATATAGAAGTAACTGATGGTTTACCATATCGAAGGCTTTCGATAGGTCCAGGAAGAGAGCGGAGGATATTTTTTTATTATTCCGGTTAAGATTAATGTTTTCAGTAAAAGAGAGGAGGGCAGTGGTTGTACTATGATGGGGTCTGAATCCATGTTGAGAGTCTGTGAGTAGTTTATTTTGGGTTAGATAGAGCATTAGTTGGTTGTGCATGCACTTTTCCATAATTTTGGCAAGTGGTGATAGTATGGCTATAGGTCTATAGTTGGATAGTTCTGTGGATGAACCTCCTTTGTGGAGTGGAATAACATAGGATATTTTCCAAATTGAGGGATTGAGGCCTCGGTTATGGTTCTGTTAATTAGGATTGAGATAGGGTAGGCTCGACATCTGCAGCAATTTGCAGGTATTCAGCCGGCAGAAGATCGGCTGAAAGGGTGGTTGGCTTCAGTTTTTTCAAAAGGGATCTGATAAAGGATGTGGACACTGGCTGGAAGTTAAAAGAGAGTGGTGAGTCGGGTATAGTGTTTATAGAAGTGTGGGGAGGAGAAAGTTGGTTAGCTAATGACTGGATGGTTTCTGTGAAGAAAGTATTGAATGAATTGGCTATATCTTCTTGGCTCTTGTCAGATAATGTTCCTGGGGTCGGAGTAGTGGATTTGCCTGGTTGGAGAAGTTTATTTATGCCTGCCCAGTACTTTTGAGGGTTATTCTGATGTTTATGTTGCAGATTGTAAAAGTAATTTTTCTTATCTAATATGATGGCTTTTTTAGTCTCATTTCTAAGTCGTTGGAATTTGATACGATCTAGGGGTAGTTTGGTAGTGCGCCATTTATCCCACGCTTTGTCTCTAGTTGTTATTTTGGTTTTGGTGTCTGTTGTTAGCCAGGGTGCTAGTTGAGTTTTAATTCTTATTGAGCGTTTAGGGGCATGCGAGTCAAGTATAGTAAGGAGTGAATTGTTAAATGATGACACTGCCTCATCAAGGGGAAGGAACTTTAGTTTTGTCCAGTTACATGATTTGAGTTCAAGTTGAAATTTAGTTGGGTCAGAGTTTTTCTTGGCTCTGATAGACCTATAAATAGGTAAGCTTGTACAATTAATTTTGTCTTTCATGATGTATGTGAGCAGGTGATCACTAAGATCATTAGGGAGAGTTCCAGACATATAGTTCTGGGGATGACTGTTGGTGAGTATCCAGTCTAGTATACTCTCTTTTTGGTTATTGTTACCTCTACGTGTGGTAGATGATATTATCTGAGAGAATCCATGTAGGTTAACAGGGATGGGGTTGGACTGTGCTGTGCATTGGTTCCAGTCAACATTAACATTGCCCAAGACAATGGTTTCTTGAGGGTAGTTGTTGGCTATCCAATGTAGAATGACCTCTAGTGTTTCTACATTGTTCCCAGGGGGAATATAGGTGACAATTAGGTTAATGCCCTTATGATTATTTAGTAGAATTTTTAGAGCTAGTATTTCAGCGTTAGAGACCTGGGGTGGTTGTATAGGGTTAGTTATGATGTTAAGTGTGCTATTATATAAGACGGCTATTCCACCTCCTCTTTTCTTTACTCTATCTGCCCTAAGTATATTGTAACCAGGAGGCAGGATCTCATTGTCTTTGGTTGATGGCCGGAGCCATGTTTCAGATAGACACATTATGTTGGGGAGGTATGTGGCTAGTACAGCATGCAGGCTATGTATCTTATTGTTTAGGCTTCTAATGTTTAAGTGGCATATTAGGAGGGAGTTGACCAGTCGGTGGGAGAGTGGTGGGCTGGTAGGATTTTGAGTTAAGGTTGGGCCTGGATTAGGATGGATGTCCCCATCTTTGGTTATGTTTTTTCTTAGATATGCTAGTAGTCTAATAACTTTGAATAGTAGTTTTAGTTCATATTTGGATTTTGGTGTTGATTGGAGTGGTTTTTTTAGAAGCAAGTGGTTGGAATTTATAATTTTTGGGGTAGTGTAGTAGTGGGCAAGTTCCGCAGTCAGTGCAGGTAGGGGGGTCTTGGTTTGGCATTTTGGATAAGAGAAACCTACGAATGTGAGATTTTCATAGCTAGTAAGAAAGTATGGCAGAATTAAGAGTGGTAAGATAATCGGAAGGAGTTTATAATTATTTATAGACATGTTATATGTCATCAATGGGTGTGGTCAATGTGCTTCAGAGGAATAGTAGTGGTTAAACAGTAAAGTGGTGGGGGGGAGGAAATTGGAGAGGAAGTTGTGTAGGTTGGAGAGGAAGAAGGGGTGTTTAACAACTTTTAAACTGTTTAAAGTTGTTTTTGCACCTGCACTTTTAAAGTTTGCCCTGTTTGTTGCATTTACCTGTTGAGGCTACACACTCAAGTGTGCTAGCCTGTGTTACATATTTATTGCACTTATTGCAAAAAAAGAAGAAAAAAAAAAAAAAAAATGATCCTTGTTTCCCATCTTTCCTGACCTAGAGTAGTCCAAATACAGGCTTTGCTGTATTCTGGACTTTTGGAAAGTTCCTGTGTTGCCCATTTCCTTTCTTGAATAAAGGGAGGCTTCTTTGTTCACCAGTGGCAGTGGGGAGCTTGGAGCAGCCTATCTATCCCAGGAGGAGTGTTCCCAACACAAGAATCTGGTAGTTCCTGTGTTGCCTATTTCCTTTCTTGGATAAAGGGAGGCTTCTTTGTTCACCAGTGGCAGTGGGGAGCTTGGAGCAGCCTATCTATCCCTGGAGGAGTGTTCCCAGCACAAGAATCTGGTAGTCTATTGGCCGTTTTGGGCCAATTTCTAGCTCTTTCAAGTCCCCCTGTATAAAACCCACTTTGGCGAGGTTTGTGCGCTTGTTACTACTCAGCCAAGCTCCTTGTGGTCCTGCAGAGTGGTGCTTGCAGCAGAGAGGCTAAAAGAGTGACTGCTAACCTGATAAAAGTGTTTGTTTTCCTGCTACTACCTGGGCGACTGTCCGATCTAGCTAAACTGCAAGTATTTCTGCTTCTTGAACTGTTTTAAACTGTTTAAAGTTGTTTTTGCACCTGCACTTTTAAAGTTTGTCCTGTTTGTTGCTTTTACCTGTTGAGGCTACACACTCAAGTGCACTGGCCTGTGTTACATATTTATTGCATTTTCCTGCTGTTTGTTGCAAAAAAAAAAAAAAAAAAAACAATTATCCTTGTTTCCCATCTTTCCTGACCTAGAGTAGTCCAAATACAGGCTTTGCTGTATTCTGGACTTTTGGAAAGTTCCTGTGTTGCCCATTTCCTGTCTTGGATAAAGGGAGGCTTCTTTGTTCACCAGTGGTAGTGGGGAGCTTGGAGCAGCTTATCTATCCCTGGAGGAGTGTTCCCACTACAAGAATCTGGTAGTCTATTGGTCGTTTTGGGTCAATTTCTAGCTCTTTCAAGTCCCTCTCTATAAAACCCGCTTTAGCGTGGCTTTGCCCGATTTTGCGCATAGCGCAGCATCGGGCAGCGCCGCTTAATTGGGTTTAAACCATTCTTGGCAATACAAAGTCTGCTCTTCACTTTTTCCCTTAGAACTGATCTAGTCCTCATAATAAACACCCTATTCCCACTCTAAAGCCTGGCACTTGTTCACTAAAGCAATTATATAAGTCAGCACTAAAAAATTAAAAGCACTACACCCTCACAAACTCCCCTTGAGTACTTTGTTCCCCATTGGCCCTTTTTTTCAATTATAAAGGAATTCCCAATACTATTCTAGCATGCCCAAAGGTCAGTTGTCAATCTCCTCTCCGATCCAGCTGGTGAATCTGGGAATCTTGAGGCAATGTTACAACTGCCTCATGTACACAGACAACCCTCTCCTCTTCCCAACAAATTCCAACACATGTGAGAGATGCAACCATATAGCCAAACTGGAGGCTAAGCTCTCTCAACTCAGTACTGGCGTAACCAGTCAGGAGGAGAAGGAAACCACACTCACTACAATTCCAGTATCACATAGACCTACCACGACAGCAAACCAAACACAAACACACAAAAACATACTCGGGGGCTCTAAATAAAAATCTGCCTAAGCAGCAGAGACCTCCAAAGCACACACCCAAGCAACCGCTACCCCAAAACAAAACACGTGCAACACATAGCTCACAAAGCCAGTGTGCCGAACAGTCACAGCCCTTAAGGTTAACAACACACCTGATACACTTGTAATAGGTGACTCTGTCATCAGGCACACTGACGTCCCGCTCACCAGGCTGAACAAGAAGGTCACGGTGAGCTGCCTGTCGGGCGCTAGGATCCGCCACATAACACAAGCACTCAGGTCACTCCAAGGCAAGTACAAATATGACTCAGTCATTGTCCATGCTGGTGTGAATGACCTGAGACACACCTCCCTGGACTACATGGAAAGAGACATAGAGGAGCTCTCTGAGCATGTAGCCCAGGCCGGTATGACCCTGACCTTGAGTAGCATTTTACCCTCACCAAGAATGATGCCACAATATGAAGACAAGATGATCAATTTCAACAATTGGCTTAAGTATTGGTGTCATTCAAAGGGGATCCAATGCCTGTCTGCCTGGGATGACATGCTTGACAAGCCACAATGCTTCGATAGGGACGGCTTGCACCTGTCACCCCTGGGCTTTTGGATATTGGCAAAGGCTCTTGCTACCCCCATAGTGCCTTTTTTAGGCAAGGCTCAAAAGACAAACCCACCTCCATAGGTATCACAAGGGATAAGAAACTAAGAGTAATGCTACTCAATGCCAGAAGTCTAAACCTCAAGATGCACGCACTCGAAAAGTACAGTTTTGTACCTACCATAAATGTAGATGTTCGAAGATCCACATTGCTGCAGTCCTAACACTTGGGTAGTCCGCTGTCCCTCGGTCGGCCCGAATATCAGAGTATAAGGCTGACGTCGGTCAGGGCGCATTTGACTGACATCAAAACGTCAGGGTACAAATGCGCATGACCGACGTCATATCCTCAGTCTTTTCTTGCCCCAGATGTCAGAAGACCCTAAAGAAAAAAGGTCCAAACCCATAGGCAACAGCTAAACAAGCAACCAGCCTAACACCAAGAATATGTACAATATATACAATATATACAATAAACACAATATACCTCAGATGTATAACCCAACCCACACAACCTCAAACTACAGAGGGAAGGAGGGAGGGTAAATTGGACTGCAGCAATGTGGATCTTCGAACATCTACATTTATGGTAGGTACAAAACTGTACTATGTTCTTCATCTCACATTGCTGCAGTCCTAACACTTGGGTAGAATCCCAAAGCAGAGGTAAGGGAGGATGGCTAAACTATAATGAAGCAGGAGCTGCCAGAATGCCCTGCAACACAGCAGTGGCAAACCCAGCCCTGGATTTAGAGTACAATGGAAGGTGGTAATGCCTAGAGAAGGTATGCACTGAACTCCAAGTGGCTGCCTCCAAAATATCCTTAGTTGCCACCCCTCAAAAAGCTGTTGAAGTGGCAGTAGCCCTAGTGGAATGAGGCCTAATCCCAGCTGGAATCTCCTTGCCATGATGGGAATAACAGAAAGCAATGCAAAATCCAATCCACTTAGAAATAGTTTGTTTTGACACGGGCTTGCCCTGAGAGCACAAAGCAAAAGAAACTAATAACTGCTGAGATTGTCTGAACCCTTTAGTTCTGTCCAAATAATATCGCAACTGCCTGTGTACATCTAAAGTGTGCAAAATCTTTTCCCCTTTATTTTGGGGATTTGCATAAAAAGTAGGCAAATGAATAGTTTGGTTTAAAGCCACACTAGAAACCACTTTAGGCATAAAGGAAGGATTAGTACGTAAAGATACCCTGTCCTTATGAAAAATTAAGAAAGGCTCAACTGCCATAAGGGCCTGCAATTCAGAAACCCTTCTTGCAGGGGTAATGGCCAACAAAAAAGCAGTCTTCCATGACAAATATTTCAACTCAGCAGTTGCTGCAGGTTCAAAAGGTTGTAGAGTGAGTTTCTCCAACACAAAATTGAGATCCCAAGCAGGAGTAGGAGCTCTTCGTGGGGGTCTTAAATTCTTTGCCCCTCTAAGAAATTGCTTGAACAAAGGATGAGAAAACAATGGCGGGTCACAGTCATAGTGAGCTGAAATTGCTGCAGCATGAATCTTAATAGAAGAGAAGGACAAACCTTTGTCCAATAACTCAGTAAGATATTGAAGAGCCACACTTAAATTAGGCTTAGAAACATCCAAATCCTTAGCTGCACTCCAAAACAAAAATCTCTTCCATTTATCTGCGTACACTTTCCTTGTACTAGGCCTTCTAGCTTCCAAAATCACATTCAAAACTTGTTGTGGAAGTTGAGACCCTCTATGGTTTAAAACAGAATATGCCATGCTGTTAGGTGAAGAGAGTGAAGTTTGACATTGAGCAAATGGCTGTCCTCCTGGGACAACAGATGTGGAATCAAAGGCAAAGGCCATGGAGGCTTCCGTACTAGACTTCTCAGTAGTGGGTACCAGTGCTGCCGAGGCCAATCTGGTGCTATCAAAATCATCCTTGGCTTGTCCTGTCTGACCTTCAGAAGTACCTTTGAGAGGAGGCAGAGGTGGAAAGGCATACACATGAAGACTTGTCCAACTGAAAGAAAGAGCATCCACTTTCCAAGCTGTGGGATGATACCGCTTTGTGCAAAACTTTGGCAGCTGGTGGTTTAGTGGAGAAGCGAACAGATCTATGTCTGGAGTTCCCCAGGACACTGTCAATTTCTGAAATACATGAAGATCCAGTTTCCACTCGTGGGGATCCATGATTTGTCTGCTTAACACATCTGCTAAGGAGTTCTGTGCTCCTGGCAGAAACCTTGCCTGAAGATTGAGCTGTAAACTGAGAGCAGTCTCCCACAAAATCATTGCTTGCCTGCATAGAGGATAAGAATGTTCCCCCTTGCTTGTTGATGTACCACATGACAGTTGTGTTGTCTGTTAGAATCAACACCTGCCCTGGAAGAAGTAATTCCTTGAAAGCCATTAATGCAAACTGGACTGCTAACATCTCCTTCATGTTGATATGCAGATGTTGTAGTCTGGCAGGCCACTTGTCTTGTATCCACTTTCCATTCAGATGAGCTCCCAAGCTTTGTCTGAGGCATCTGTCGTTAAAATCTGACTCGCCTCTGGCCGGGTCACAGAGAGTCCCTTGTTTAGGTGACATTCCTGAGCCCACCACAAAATTCCTTTTGAATGCAAGGTAGTATTTGAATGACAGTGTCCAGATCCTGGCAGTGCTGTGTCCATACATTTTGAGATACCATTGTAGCTTCCTCATATGCAGTTTGGCATTGGGAAGCACCAGAATACAAGATGCCATGAACCCTAAGGCTTGAAGGACTGTCCTTGCAGTCAGCCCGGACTGATGAGATAGTTGATGGAAGTAAAGGGAAAGACTCTTTTGTTTGTCCGGGGTTAAAAGGCCATCTGGGATGCTGTATTCAGTCTCACACCCAGAAAGCACATGTCCTGAGAGGGTACTAGACTGGACTTTATTTCGCTCACAGAATACCCTAGGCATCTTAGCACTGCTATCACATATTCCAAATGATGAAGAAGCTCTTCCCTTTCTTGAGCCAGAATCAGGCAGTCGTCCAAATAAGGATAGATTTGTATTCCTTTTAGCCTGAAGAAAGCTATCACTGGAGCCAGAACTTTCGTGAACACTCTGGGCGCAGTAGATAAGCCAAAGGGCAATGCAGAGAACTGATAGTGAGAATTCCCAGCTCGAAAACGCAGATACTTCCTGCAACTTAGTCTGATAGGAACATGAAGGTAAGCCTCCTTGAGATCCAAAGTTACCATCCAATGATCTTTGCCCAGCAGAGGTAAAAGCTGCTGCAACGTCAACATTTTGAACTTGGGAATGTCCAGATAAGTGTTGAGGATGGATAAATCCAAAATTGGTCTCCACGTGCTCCCCTTCTAGGCCCCTTTCTGGCATGGGAACCGGCTGTATGGCCCCCATTTGGAGTAACAGTGTAATTTGCTTGTGAGCCTCCAGTCTTTGTGGAGGAGGAATGTCTGGCATGCCTTTGAAAGGAGGCAAGGTATGGAAATAAAACCTGTAACCGTGATGTATGATATCCAGTACCCATTTGTCTTGGGTAATCAAACTCCAATTTTCTTTGAAAAGTGCCAGCCTTCCTCCCAAAGGTGCCGCCAGGCGAGAAGGCTCTGGCAGCTGAAAAGGTAGGTCATTGGGTCTGTTTACGAAAGGACTGACCCCTGCCCTCACTCGAAGACTGTGCAGGAGAACTCCCTGTTCTAGGCCTAAAAGAGCCCTGACCTCTGCCCCTGCCATGTCTAGATCTACCCCTAGACTGGGAATCATAAGAAGGATACGTCCACCCCTTAGTAGGCCAATTTCTACTAAACTTTGGAGGCTGAACCTGCAAAAAATCTTTAACAGTCTGCATAGACTTAGCCTTGTCTTCCATTTTCTTTAAAACTGCCTCAACAGGAGAACCAAACAAGACATCAGATTGCAAAGGGGCATCCAAAATCCTAGTTTTAACATGGTCAGATAAATTTTCATCCCTCAGCCAGGCATGCCTGCGAAGAACTGACCCAGTGGCAGCCACCCTAGAGGAGGCCTGAACAGCATCAAAACCACATTGCAAAGAATGCTTACCCACCTGTTCAGAAACATGCACTAAATCCTGTAACTCTTTACAATCAATACCTTCCGCCAGAGCATCAACCTTAGATTTCAACTGTGAAAGCAGATAATTTTGATATTTTAACATATGAAACTGGCAATTCAAAGCTCTCATGGCTAGGGTGGAAGAAGTATAAACTTTCTTTCCCCATCTATCCAAGGCCCTGGCCTCTTTATCTGCAGGAACCGGATTCTTGACAACAGAAGCCTTAACACCCTTGGGCCCCTGGCTAACAGTCTCTGGGTCTGCCCTAGGACTCTTAAAAAGATACTTATGAGCTTCAGGCACCCTGTAATACCTATCTGGTTTAACAGGAGCAGGAGGCAAGGAATCAGGATTAAGAGAAGCCTCCGCAAACACATCTTCCACCACAGTCAAAACAGGAGGTATAGCCAAAGGCCTATGCTGGGGTAAAACAAAACTCCTAAGCCTTTTCCTGGAGTCAGAGAAGTCCTGACCTTCCCATTTAAAATGCTCTCTCATGGAGTGAAGGGTCTCTGAAAAAGAAAAATCCTCAGGAGGAGAAGCAGAAGGAGTAGAATCATCCACATCAGAATCAGAATAATGAGAATACTCCTGCAAGTCTTCAGCCGAAGACTCAGACACATCCGAAGCCTGCTCATAATCCCCCAACACTGGCTCCATCCTAGGCCTCTTGCCTCTAATTAAAGTAATTAAATCTTCTGCCATTTTAAGCATGTGCTTCTTGGGCACAGAACCTGAAGAACTAGGAGTGACACCCACAGCAGCCAAACTAGACCTGCCTCTAGGAGAAGCCTTGGAAGCAGAAAGAGAGGGCCTAGACACCTTAGGAAGGGAGGGGAGTAAAGTAACCTGAGAAGCCCCTGTAGCCTGACTTGCCTCCTGGGAGGCCACATCCTGTAAAAGCAGAGTTTCTCCCTGGGACTCCAGAGAGGCCTCCGTCGGAAAGTACAGTTTTGTACCTACCATAAATGTAGATGTTCGAGGATCCACATTGCTGCAGTCCTAACTATTGGGGTAGTCCGCTGTCCAGTCGGCCCGAATACCAAAGTATATGGCTGACGTCGGTCAGGGCGCATTAGACTGACGTCAGTACGTCAGGGTACTAATGCGCATGACCGACGTCATATCTTCAGTCTTTTCTTGCCCCAGATGTCAGAAGACCCTGAAAAGATAAGGCCAAAACCAAAAACTCCAAACATACCTGCACCAAAAATATGTACAATATATACAAAATTACCAGAATATAACCTCACCTACACAACCACCCCTAAACACAGAGCGGAAGGAGGGAGGGTAAATTGGACTGCAGCAATGTGGATCATCGAACATCTACATTTATGGTAGGTACAAAACTGTACTATGTTCTTCATTCCACATTGCTGCAGTCCTAACTATTGGGTAGAATCCCAAAGCAGAGGTAAGGGAGGCTGGCAAATCATAAGGAAGCAGGAACTGACAACATGCCTTGCAAAATAGCTGTGGCAAAACCAGCCCTAGACTTAGAGTAGAGAGGAAGGTGATAATGCTTAGAGAAAGTATGCACTGAACTCCAAGTAGCTGCCTCCAAAATATCCTTAGCTGCCACCCCCCTTAGAAATGCTGTTGAAGTGGCAGTAGCCCTAGTGGAATGAGGCCTAATCCCAGCTGGAATCTCCTTGCCATGATGGGAATAACAAAATGCAATGCAAAACCCAATCCACCTAGAAATAGTTTGTTTTGACACAGGCTTGCCCTGTGAACTCAAAGCAAAAGAAACAAACAACTGCTGAGACTGCCTAAAATCCTTAGTCCTGCTCAAATAATAACGCAATTGCCTGTGTACATCTAAAGTGTGCAAAATCTTTTCCCCTTTATTTTGGGGATCTGCATAAAAAGTAGGCAAATGAATAGTTTGGTTTAAAGCCACACTAGAAACCACCTTAGGCATAAAGGAAGGATTAGTACGTAAAGATACCCTATCCTTATGAAAAATCAAAAAAGGCTCTACCGCCATAAGGGCCTGCAACTCAGAAACCCTTCTTGCAGAAGTAATGGCCAACAAAAAGCAGTCTTCCATGACAAATATTTCAATTCAGCAGTAGCCATGAGGCTCAAAAGGTTGTAGAGTTAAGTTTCTCCAACACAAAATTGAGATCCCAAGCAGGAGTAGGAGCTCTACGTGGGGGTCTTATATTCTTTGCCCCTCTAAGAAATTGCTTGAACAAAGGATGCGAAAACAATGGTGGGTCACAATCATAGTGAGCTGAAATTGCTGCAGCATGAATCTTAATGGAAGAGAAAGACAAACCTTTGTCCAATAACTCAGTAAGATATTGAAGAGCCACACTCAAATTAGGCTCAGAAATCTCCAAATTGTTTGCTGCACTCCAAAATAAAAATCTCTTCCATTTTTCTGCGTACACTTTCCTTGTACTAGGTCTTCTGGCTTCCATAATCACATTTAAAACTTGTTGAGGAAGTTGAGACCTGCTGTCTTTCAAAACAGAATATGCCATGCTGTTAGATGAAGAGAGTGAAGCTTGACATTGAGCAGGTGACCGTCCCTCTGAGACAACAGGTGTGGAATCAAGGGTAAAGGCCATGGAGGCTTCCTTACCAGACTCCTCAGTAATGGGTACCAGTGCTGCCGAGGCCAATCTGGAGCTATTAAAATCATCCTTGGCTTGTCTTGTCTGACCTTTAGAAGCACCTTTGGGAGAAGAGGCAGAGGTGGAAAAGCATACACATGAAGATTTTTCCAACTGAAAGAAAGAGCATCCACTTTCCAAGCTGTGTGATGAAACCTCTTTGTGCAAAACTTTGGCAGCTGGTGGTTTAGTGGAGAAGCGAACAGATCTATGTCTGGAGTTCCCCATGACACTGTCAATTTTTGAAATACATGAAGATCCAGTTTCCACTCGTGGGGATCCATGATTTGTCTGCTTAACACATCTGCTAAGGAGTTCTGTGCTCCCGGCAGAAACCTTGCCTGAAGAGTTAGTTGCAAGCTGAGCAGTCTCCCATAAAATCATTGCTTGCCTGCACAATGGGTAAGAATGTGTTCCCCCTTGTTTGTTGATGTACCACATGACAGTTGTGTTGTCTGTTAGAATCAACACCTGCCCTGGAAGAAGTAATTCCTTGAAAGCCATTAATGCAAACTGGACTGCTAACATCTCTTTCATGTTGATATGTAGATGCTGTAGTCTGGCAGGCCACTTGTCTTGTATCCACTTTCCATTTAGATGAGCTCCCCAAGCAATGTCTGAGGCATGTGTCGTTAGAATCTGACTTGCCTCTGGCCGGGTCACAGAGAGTCCCTTGTTTAGGTGACATTCCTGAGCCCACCACAAAAATTCCTTTTGAATGCAAGGTATTATTTGAATGACAGTGTCCAAATCCTGGCAGTGCTGTGTCCATACATTTTTGAGATACCATTGCAGCTTCCTCATATGCAGTTTGGCATTGGGAAGCACCAGAATACAAGATGCCATGAACCCTAAGGCTTGAAGGACTGTCCTTGCAGTCAGCCCGGACTGAAGAGATAGTTGATGGAAGTAACTGGAAAGATTCTTTTGTTTGTCCGGGGTTAAAAAGGCCATCTGGGCTGCTGTATTCAGTCTTACACCCAGAAAGCACATGTCTTGAGAGGGTACTAGACTGGACTTTATTTCGTTCACAGAATACCCTAGGCATCTTAGCACTGCTATGACATATTCCAAATGCTGTAAAAGGTCTTCCTTTTCTAGAGCCAGAATCAGGCAGTCGTCCAAGTAAGGATAGATTTGAATTCCTTTTAGCCTGAAGTAAGCTATCACTGGAGCCAGAACCTTTGTGAATACTCTGGGCGCAGTAGATAAGCCAAAGGGCAAATGCAGAGAACTGATAATGAGAATTTCCAGCTCGAAAACGCAGATACTTCCTGCAACTTAGTCTTATAGGCACATGAAGGTAAGCTTCCTTGAGATCTAAAGTTACCATCCAGTGATCTTTGCCCAGCAGAGGTAAAAGCTGTTGTAACGTCAACATTTTGAACTTGGGAATGTCCAGATAAGTGTTGAGGATAGATAAATCCAAAATTGGTCTCCACGTGTTCCCCTTCTTCGGTACTAGGAACAGGCGAAAATAAAATCCTAGGCCCCTTTCTGGCACAGGAACTGGCTGAATGGCCCCTATTTGGAGCAACAGAGAAATTTGCTTGTGAGCCTCTGTTCTTTGTAGAGGAGGAATGTCTGGCATGCCTTTGAAAGGAGGCAAGGTATGGAAATAAAACCTGTAACCGTGGTGAATGATATCCAGAACCCATCTGTCTTGGGTAATTAAATCCCAATTTTCTTTGAAAAGAGACAGCCTTCCTCCCAAAGGTGCTGCCAGGCGAGAATGAACTGGCAGCTGAAAAGGCAGGTCATTGGGTCTGCTTACGAAAGGACTGACCCCTGCCCTCACCAGAAGTCTGAGCAGGGGAACTCCCTATCCTAGGCCTAAAAGAACCTTGAGCTCTGCCCCTACCACGTCTAGACCTACCCCTAGACTGGGAATCATAAGCAGGATAAGTCCATCCCTTAGTAGGCCAATTTCTACTAAACTTGGAGGCTGCACCTGCAAAAAATCCTTAACAGTTTGCATAGACTTAGCCTTGTCCTCCATTTTCTTTAAAACTGCTTCCACAGGCGAACCAAACAACACATCAGACTGTAAAGGAGCATCCAAAATCCTTGTTTTAACATGCTCAGCTAAATTCTGATCTCTCAACCAGGCGTGCCTACGAAGAACAGAACCAGTGGCAGCCACCCTCGAGGAGGCCTGCACAGCATCAAAACCACACTGCAAGGAATGTTTACCCACCTGTTCAAACACATGAACTAAATCCTGCAACTCTTTACACTCAATACCTTCCGCCAGAGCATCCACCTTAGATTTCAATTGTGAAAGGAGATAATTCTGATATTTTAACATGTGAAACTGACAATTCAACGCCCTCATGGCTAAAGTGGAAGAAGTATACACTTTCTTTCCCCATCTATCCAAAGCCTTTGCCTCTTAATCAGGAGGGACAGGATTCTTAACAACAGAGGCCTTCACACCTTTAGGCCCCTGAGAGACAGTTTCCGGGTCTGCCCTAGGACTCTTAAAAAGATACTTATGAGCTTCAGGCACCCTATAGTACCTATCCGGTTTAACCGGGGCAGGAGGCAAAGAATCAGGATTCAGGGAAGCCTCTGCAAAAACATCTTCCACCACATTCAGAACAGGAGGTATAGCTAAAGGCCTATGCTGGGGTAAAACAAGAATTCCCTAAGCCTCTTCCTGGAATCAGAGAAATCTTGACCTTCCCATTTAAAATGCTCCCTCATGGAATGCAGAGTCTCTGAAAATGAAAAATCCTCAGGAGGAGAAGCAGAAGGAGTAGAATCATCCACATCAGAATCAGAATAAGGAGGATACTCCTGCAAGTCTTCAGTCAAGACTCAGAAGCCTCGAACATTGCTCAAAACTCTCAAACTCAGGTTCCACCCTAGGCCTCTTATCAGGAGGGGGCATAGAACCTCTAATCATAGTAATCAAATCCTCTGCCATTTTAAGCATATGTTTCTTAGGCAAAGACCCTGAAGCACTAGGAGAAACTCCCACTGAAGCTAAACTTGGCCTGCCTCTCAAAGAAGCCTTGGAAACAGAAGGGAGGCTCTAACCACCTTAGGAAGAGAGGGAAGAACAGCCACCTGAGAAGCCCCTCAGCCTGGCCTACTTCCTGAGAGGATACATCCTGTAACAGTAAAGTCTCTCCCTAAGACTCCAAAGAAACTCCTGGCAGAACCTCCGGCTCCACTGAGCCTTCTAAAGAACCGACGTCTGGGACTGTCGGTTCTTCCACTCTAGGCTTTGCTGCTTTGTCCTTGCGCTTTTGGCGAAGCGGCCGGAGCATCCGGCGGCATTTTATAATTACAACGTTTCCCAAAACTAACCTGGCACAGTCTAACCTTCTCTTAATAGTGCGTTTGTTAAATCTAGCACAAGAGCGGCATCCAACAACGTCGTGCTCAGGCCCTAAACAAGGTATACACAAAGTATGGTAATCCCTATGAGGTATCTGTTTCCCACAAGAAATACAGTTATTCACTTTTTCTGACATCCGGTTAAATACTGAGGCAAGAAAAAACCAAAATATTCCCCAACGGGGTACTTAGCCAACTTTGATTCGGTCTGAAACTCTGACTTCAGAAACTTTCAGAACGCCAACCTGCACTCGCAAAATTGCTTCTGCATCGGACCATGCGGCAAAAAAGACTGAAGATATGGCGTCGGTCATGCGCATTAGTACCCTGACGTACTGACGTCAGTCTAATGCGCCCTGACCGACGTCAGCCATATACTTTGGTATTCGGGCCGACTGGACAGCAGACTACCCCAATAGTTAGGACTGCAGCAATGTGGAATGAAGAACATCCACCGGTTCCACTGACGCCTCTAAAGAACCGGCGTCCGGTTCGGACGACTCCTCTAACCTAGGTTTAACAGCCTTGTCCTTGCGCTTCTTTGAGGAAGCCGGCGTCGGAGCATCCGACGGCATTTTGTAATTGCACCGCTTCCCAAAGACCAACCTGGCACAATCCAACCTCCGCTTTATAGTGCGTTTATTGAACCTAGCACAAAAGCGGCACCCAACAACGTCGTGCTCAGGTCCCAAACAAGGTATACACAAATTATGGTAATCCCTATGCGGTATCTGTTTCCCACAAGAAATACAGTTATTCACTTTTTCTGACATCCGGTAAACCACTGAGGCAAGAAAAACAAAATATTCCCCAACGGGGTACTTAACCAACTCTGACTTCGGTCTGAAACTCCGAATTCGAAAAATTTCAGAACGCCAAACGGCACTTGCAACACTGCTTCTGCATCGGACCATGCGGCAAAAAAGACTGAGGATATGACGTCGGTCATGCGCATTTGTACCCTGACGTTCTGATGTCAGTCAAATGCGCCCTGACCGACGTCAGCCTTATACTCTGATATTCGGGCCGACCGAGGGACAGCGGACTACCCAAGTGTTAGGACTGCAGCAATGTGAGATGAAGAACATCTCTCCTTAGCATGGAGAACATCAATATCTGTGCAATAACAGAAACCTGGTTCAAGGCTCCCAAGAGCACCCCAGCATTACCAGGTTATACCTCATACCATGTTTTTTGGCCCCAAAACTTGGACCGAACCAAAAAAGGAGGGGGAGTATCAATATTCATCAAAGATACCCACACCTCCAGGTTGGTGGCACAGCATGAAGCATCAGAGACTATCCATGTGCAACTAACAGTGGGTAAAACTGCCTTCCAGTTTATAGCCTGCGACAGACCACCCTCCCAAACCCAGGAACCCCACTCGGTCTTCCTGAGAACACTGGAAAATATGAAGGTCTCTCCAAAAATTATATTGGGCGACTTCAACTACCCTAACAGACTGGGAGCATTACTCTAGCTCCAACACCCTAGCCCAAAGGTTCCTAGAATTTATAAACTCAAATGCTATGGAACAACTTGTTGCCACTCCCACAAGAGGGGAAAACATACTGAACCTGATCATCACCAACATGGGGACTCTATGCTCCAGAGCAGAAGTGTATCCCTCACTGGTAAGATCAGACCATAAACTAATCTCACTATTTATTCACATCCCGTCCCCAGCCCCTGCCCAAAAAACCACAGTGAAAACCTTCTCTAAAGCAAATTTCACACTCCTCAAAACTGAGGTGGAATCCTTCAAAGCCTCCGGGCCTGTGGAAAATATGTTCCAGACTGCAGAATCCTTTATAAACGCATTCTATGAACACCTTCAGGAATGCATGGATCATGCAATCCCAAATAAAACCAAGACCCAATCCACCAAAGTTAGGTGTCCTGTCTGATGGACCCCAGCCATAAACAAACTATACAATAGAAGGAGGAAGCTACTACATGATAGAGCAAAATCCCAAAAAGGGAAGGCATCTCTGATCAGTATTAGCAAAAAACTACGGGCACTCATAAAATCGTCTAAGGCCAGCTTTGAGAGGAAAAATTGCACAGGACACTAAGGATAATCACAAGGCTTTCTTTAGTTATGTTAGGAACCTGGGTGGGAATTCCCAGATATGCTCAGAATTAGTCCAAAATGACAAAAAATACACCAAAACCACAGACATTGCCAACATTCTAGCTGACAGGTTCAGTGCAAACTTCTCCCCTCCTTCCCCACCAAAAGGGCAAATATCTATCCCAGCAGAGTGCTGCACCCCTGACATCTCAGATGCTCAGGTAAGAGCCGCCCTCTCCAAAGCAAAAAACACAGCATCAATGGGACCAGACGGTGTCCCGGGCTGTGTCCTACATGAACTCCAAGAAGAACTAAACCCAAACATAAAACTACTGTTCAATCTCAGCCTTACTACAGGATATGTACCCAAAGAGTGGCATACAGCAGCAGTGGTCCCTCTCCCCAAAGGTGGTGCCTCAACAGATCCTGGAAATTATCACCCCATAAGCTTGACTAGCTTGGTCTGCAAAGCTATGGAAAGGATCATCATGGACCTCATAAATAAAGATATTGGGGACCTACAGACACTGGATCCTACCCAGTTCGGCTTTGTTAAGGGCAAATCCTGCCTCTTAAACCTGGTCAATTTCTTTGAAACAGTCACCAAAGCCACTGACGAGGGGAAGGTGGCCCACACAGCCTACCTGGACCTTGCAAAAGCCTTCGATACAATACCCCACTCGGGCATTATAGATAAGCTCACCAGCTTAAATATAAACCCCTATGTCACTAGATGGGTTGCAAACTGGCTCAAGGACAGAACCCACATGGTTAGAATTGCTGGAGCCATGTCAGACTCCAAACCAGTTACAAGTGGCATCCCACAAGGCTCAGTCCTGGGACCTCTCTTGTTCGGTATATATTTCTCGGAGGTACAGGCTAACACGGAAGGAATGTGGCTGACCAAGTTCGCAGATGACTGCAAACTGGGCGCCATAATTGACTCTCCAGCCGACACACGCATCCTACAAAAGGGCCTTATAGAAACAGACAACTGGTGCCAGAGCCATGGCCTCAAGCTAAACGCCAAAACGTGTATAGTCATCCCCTCTGGAAAAAACAAAGTGCCCACAAATTACCACATAGGTGGTAATCCATTAAGTACAGAAGAAGTAATTAGGGACCTGGGGACCCAAGTTGATAGCAATCTCTCATTTGACAACCACGTGGCCAAAGTGGTTAGAAAAACATTTTATATAGCCCATCTAATCATGAAGGGATTCACATCTAGATCAGGGGAGGTCATCGTGCCTCTTTACTCATCCCTCATCAGGCCCATAATTGAGTACAATGCCCCTTTTGGGATGTACCTTACCAGACACCTGCAGCAACTGGAAAGACCCCAAAAGTACCTCACCAAGAGGATCAAAGGGCTCAAACAGATGCCATATGCTGCCCGGTTAAAGAAACTCCAGCTCTACTCAGTGGCATACCACCTGCTCAGAGGCGATCTGTGCCTGACGTATAAAGCCATGTCCAACCTGGAATTAATGGACATGCTGCACCTCAGAAAATCCAAATCCCATCAAGCTACGTGCTCGAGAGGCGTGAACCTCAGCACTGAAATAAATAGGACATGCTGGAGGGACAGATTCATAACCCAGAGGCTCCCTTCACTCTGGAATAAAATCCCAGTCCAGGTTATGCAGAGTCCCTCATTGACTCTCTTCAAGAGGAATCTTGATGAGTGGATGGGAGATAGTACGTTTACCCCAGGTATCACTTCTGTGTCACTGTTAGACAGAGGCACAGTATACTAACCTCGAAAAAGGGCATAGCAAAATTCATTTAAAATGGGTGGCGAAAGCCAAACACACTCTGGCTAGGCATATAAATGCCCTAGGGCAGATAGCCTTGTATGAACCTATAAGACTAAAACACACTTTTGTAGAGGTACATGTTCCTCTACAATTTCCATTAGGCAAATGCTGCACATTGGAATGTTACGCACATTATTAAGTTAGATTCATGAGTGAAGTTGTGATGAGACTACATTAAGCCTGGGCACCAAAGGTAAACCTGTGAATTTTTTGAACAGCTTTCATTACACAAAAAAATACAAGTGAAATAGTGTGCTGTAGTGAGTGAATGTATTTAAATAACATGTTTAAAGCATCTGAAATATATACAAAATACAAATACGTAAATAAACACTGCTTACACATCCAAAGACTCAGGCTACACAAATAATTATGGTTAAAGGTTATACAGTTTAAAATTTAAAAAAAAGCTTGAGATAAACATGTAATACTAACATCAAAATTCAAGACAGGTTTAATGAAGCTGAAATAGAAGTTATGTTCTTACCATAACGTTCCATGTTAGTTGTCTTCTTCTCGCCTTCTTCTTGCTGGATGGGTTCGGAGCCGACCTCGCCCGACTGCCACTCTAAAAGCTCGAGAGTTGGTTCCACCGGCTCGAGGCTCCCCTTATATCCCACAATGCTAGGCGAGAGTTACCTCAGATCTCGTTTGTAAGCTAACCCCAGCTTATAAAGGTAAAAGAATAACTGTAAACAGAGTCCACCTCTAACAACAGGAAGAAAGAAGGGTGACCTACATCCTGAACCGGGAAATATGCACAATAGCATATGCCTAAGAAAGAGGTGGTAGAAAGAGAGGTCACAATCACAACTCCTCTAGGTCTGTCCAGGCCCGGGGGAAGGAGGGTGGGACGCAAGAAGAAGGCGAGAAGAAGACAACTAACATGGAACGTTATGGTAAGAACATAACTTCTATATGTTAAGTTGTCTATCTCGCCTTCATTCTTGCTGGATGGGACAGCGTCCCTAGCACCTTGTCCCGGGTGGCCTAACGGAACAGACTCCTGAGAACAGTGGAACCAAAATTAGCTCTATGCCTAGAAGCTAAATCCAACTTATAATGAGAAATAAAAGTGTGAGGAGTAGCCCAAGTAGCCGCTGCACAAATGGTGTCAATAGGCAGTCTGTCTTGGAAGGCTAAAGAAGTAGCCAAAGCTCTGGTGGAATGGGCTTTAGGTTTATTAGGCAATTTTGGTGTCTAATTTCATATACAAGGGAAATCAAAGATGTTAGCCATCTGGATAATGATACCTTTGAAACTGAAAGTCCCTTTCTGCTTTCCGCATAGGAGACAAACAGCTGATCAAATTTTCTGAATTGTTTTGTTCTATCCAAGTAGTACCTCAATTGACGATGAACATCCAGGCAGTGTAATTTTTGTTCAGACCTATTGGAATATTCTGGAAAAAGACAGGGAGGTCAATGCTTTGGTTTAGATTTGACGTCGAGACCACCTTAGGCAAAAAGGACGGGTTAGTTCGTAAGGATACTCTGTCCTTATGAAACAATAGATAAGGAGGTCGACAGCTGAGTGCTTGAAGCTCTGAAACTCTTCTAGCTGAAGTAATAGCTACCAGAAAAAGAGTCTTCCATGATAGCAATTTTAAAGAACAGGAGACTGCAGGTTCGAAAGGGGGAAGAATCAAAGAAGCAAGTACTAAATTTAGGTCCCAAGGAGAAGGAGGACTTCTTATAGGAGGTCTGAGAAGAAAAACTCCTTTCAAAAAGGCTTTGCAAAGCTTGTGGGACATTAAGGTAGATTCAGAAATACCCACATGAAAGTTAGAAATAGCTGCCAATTGAACTTTAAGAGTAGAAGGAGATGAACCTGCATGGAAGAGTTCAGCTAGAAAATCAAGGACTAATTGGATGGAAGCAGTGAAAGGATCTATGTCCTTTTCTTGAGCCCAATATGTGAAGCGTTTCCACTTACTCAAATAAATCTTCCTAGTGGAAGATTTATGGGAAGCTATCAAAATATCTCGAACAGAGTGAGATAATTGAGGAAGCCTGGCTAAGGTTGGAACTGGAGGAACCAAGCAGTGAGGTTCAGAGAGGGGAGGGAGCGATGAAGCTGACCCGACTGATGGATCAAAAGATCTGGAACTAGGTCCAGATTCCACGGTCGCTCCAAAAGAAATTGATGTAGAAAGGGGAACCATACCTGTCGAGGCCAGTAAGGAGCAATGAGGATCAATGAGGCCTTCTGAGCGATAGCTTTCTGTATCACTCGAGAGATTAGTGGGAAGGGAGGAAATGCATACAGAAGTCCCCGGGGCCAAACTTGGACTAGAGCGTCTCTGCTGGGTTGGCCTGGTAAAGGGAATAGAGTGAAATATTCTCTGCACTTGCTGTTTTGGGGAATAGCAAAAAGATCGCAGCAAGGCTGACCCCACTTGAGGAAAATTTCTCTCACCACAGAGTCTTTCAGAGACCACTCGTGAGGCATGAGGATTGCTCTGCTCAACTTGTCCGCAATTTGATTGGACTTCCCGGGGATGTGCGTTGCTATCAGAAACCGCTGAGAAGAAATCGCCCATTGCCACAGTCTGAGTGCTTCTCGACACAGGGGTATGACCTGGTTCCGCCTTGTTTGTTGATGTACCACACTACAGACATATTGTCTGTCTGGATTGCAATCGTTCCCAAGGGAAGAGAGTCTTGAAGGGCTTGCAACGCTAAAAGCACTGCTCTTATCTCCAGAACATTTATGTGCAAGTGGCATTCGTTTGGTTGCCATGTGCCCTGGACCGTCCTGCCCTGATAATGCCCCCCCCACCCGATCAGGGGGGCATCCCTTTTCAGAGTAGCAACCGGAGGGTGGAACAAAGGGTCTTCCCAACAAGAGCTGAGGGAAGACATCCACCACATGAGATGATTTTGCACGCTTGCGTGATCATAATGGTGTGAGACATTGGAAGTTCCTGGTATGACCATTGAGTAAAGAGCATCCATTGAAGGATCCGCATATGGAATCTGGCTAATGGAAGCAGGGGTATGGCCGCCGCCATAATTCCCAACACTTTCAGAACTAATCTGGCTTTGATTCTGTTGTTGTTGAAAAGGAGTGAGACCAGTTTGTGAATGTCTGTTATTCTCTGATGTGTTAGTCTCGCAGACATGTCTACTGTGTCTAGATTTGCACCTATGAAAGTAATAGTACGACAAGGCGAAAAAACAGACTTTTCGCAATTTATTGAAATGCCTAACTTTTGACAAATGCGAAAAGTGTAATCCCTGGCCATCAGAAGGAGATGCTTGGTGGGAGCTGTGAGGAGCCAGTCGTCCAAATATGGAAACACCTGGAATCCTTGTCGTCTCAGGTGAGAAGCTACCACTGCCATGCATTTGGTAAACACCTGGGGGGCAGTGGTGAGACCAAAGGGCAGGGCCCTGAACTGAAAATGACTGGTTCCCAGCCTGAAGCGGAGGAATCTTCTGGAGCGTCTGTTCATTTTATGTGATAGCACGCATCCTGAAGGTCTATAGAGCACATCCAGTTTCCTTTGCCCAAAAGGGGAAGGATGGATTGCAGCGTGACCATCCGAAATCTTGTTTTCTTGACTGATCTGTTCAAGATACTGAGATCCAAAATTGGTCTCCAGTCCCCTGTTTTCTTTGGAACTAAAAGAACCTTGAGTAGATTCCGGATCCTTGCTGGTCTGCTGGAACTGGCTGAATTGCTCTTTTGTAAGCAGTTTTGAAATCTCCAAAACCGCTAGATCCCTTTGAGCGGTGGAACATCTGGAAGGGATTTTTTGATTGATTTGGAATGAAGAAAGGGGATAGAATAGCCTTCGAAATGATGGACTGTACCCATTTGTCTTGAGTCAGGGATAGCCAGGCTTCTGGGTACAGTGACAATCTTCCCCCGACTGCCTCCGAAGATGGGCAGTCGGGCAACACCTCAGGGATGCTGAAAGGGCTTGTCAGGGAAGGCTTCCCGATTGCCCTGGTTCTGCGGACCCCTGCCCCTAGGGCAACGTCTACCATTGTTATTCCCGCCTCTGCCTCTGGCGGGAAAACGACTCTGTGCGCCAGGCGAAGTCCCTTGAGATTGTTTACGGAACCACATCTTTCCACCTTTCTGGCCTTTGGGGTAAGGCCTAGAAGGAGTAGAAAAACGGACTCCGACGGCAGAAAGGGTCTTGCCATCAGTTTCGCACCTAGTCAAGGTTTCTTTCACTTGAGGACCAAAGAGAGATGATCCATCAAACGGGGAGTTAGTGAAAGATGTCTTGAAGGGGTCCGCGAAATTACATAGCCGCATCCAGGCATGCCTACGTAAGGCCACACCTGTCCCTGCGGCTCTACTCGCTCCATCAGCCGCGTAAGAGAGAAGGCGCATGGAGGAGTTGGTTATGGAGTTAAGGGTAGCCAGCTGCGTATTCATCTTATCTTGAAAACCCGTAGCTGTAGGGTCCTTTAACATTTCACTCGCTTCCTTGATCAAGTCCCTTTGAAGACGAGTAAAGTGGCATAGGTAGGTCAGCTTAACGCATGGTAAATGTCGCTGACGAGAACATCCGCTTCCACCTGTCCATGGACCTAGATTCCTTGTTAGGTGGATGGACAGGTACTGAAGGATCAGCTAGCTCCTTCTTAGTGGCAGCAGCTACCACCATAGCATCCACAGAAACTCCTTTGTTAAGAACTGTTTGTCTGCTGGTGCCGTTATGAACTTGGAGGGCCTCCTGGGAGTGGGGTCCACTGAATCAGGAGCCGTCCATGCCTTCTTAGCAACCACCTGCATGAGGGGGTCAAGGGGGACACCCAGGAGGTGGAAGGGCGAGAGCCAAACGCCTCAAGGTACACAGATTCATCCTCCGAAGGGTTGAGGGCTGGCCAATTTCCCTCTGTTTCAGGATCTCTAGTATGTCTGCAAATGGGACATCTTCAGAAGGGGAACGGGGGGTACCCTCAGAATCATCCAAATCTGTGTCAGACGTGATGGACTCAGGTGAGTCAATGTGTTTCCTCTTACACTTCCTCTTCCGAGGGGGCTCTTCTGCCAAATCAGGAGAGGCCTCGGAAGAGGATGAAATCCCCACAGGGGGTTCCTGAGGAGCTGGCTCTCTGCGGACCGGGATGAGGGAGTGAGTCGACTTGACCTGAGGCACCGTAGAGGGAGGGGCGGAGCCGACTGTGGAGTAGAGCCAGGCTCTAACACACTCCGCATGACCTCGAATGCACCCCTGTCAGGCAAAGCCAGAGGTCCCCACTCCGAGAAGCTAAGAACCTCCCTCGGCACCGACAGTGATGGCTCCGAGGCCGATGTCGGAGCCGAACTCACCAGCGCCGAAGCACCGAGAGGGAGAGTGGGGTCGGACAAGGGTCCGATGCCACTCACCCCCTCGGAGCCGACGAGGGAAGTCCGGCGCAGAGATTCTTCCAAGGAAGAAATCGGAGCCGACGACGGAGCCGAAGACAAATGTATCGGCTCCGACGCTATCACAGTCTCGGTTCCAACGCGACCCGGCTCCGAGCTCAAGAGAGTCGAAGGAGGAATATATTGATGGACCGGGGCAGGCATCGACTGATGAGTCGGGCTCTGAAGCATCTGGGCCAGTGCCTCGGACTTAAGAAGTCGACTCACTACCCTCTGAAGGGGATAAAAATTTCTCTAAACTAAGGGAAATAAGTAAAAATATTAAAATTAAAGGGGTTTTAATAGACTAACTTACACAAGAAAAGTCACTTACCAAGAACCGGTAGAAAACCAACACCTCGATAGCTGTAGCGGCAAACGAGATCTGAGGTAACTCTCGCCTAGCATTGTGGGATATAAGGGGAGCCTCGAGCCGGTGGAACCAACTCTCGAGCTTTTAGAGTGGCTGAGTCGGAGCCGAGGTCGGCTCCGAACCCATCCAGCAAGAATGAAGGCGAGATAGACAACTTAACATACATTTTTCAGCCATCAAGTATGTAGTAACAGCAGTAAAGCACTAATTAGCAAAAAACTGCTGTAGCTGCAGGACAAAAGAATATAGCCAAATTAAACATATAAAAGCAAAATGAAAGACGGGCTCAACAAACTGCAATTCAGATTTATACATTAGCCATCATCTATGCATTTACACTTGCCTACTGAGTTAATACAACCTCTTAGCGTCACGTGAAATACAGTTACTGTAGATTCATTACAAATGTCTGCTGGAAGCTGGTTCCAGCATGCTAGGATCACTTTGGAAAAGACATTTGCACCAACTGCAGGGCCTAAAGTATATCATAAGGGTAAATATCCTTTCTTCATGAGGATTAAATGAGTTCCTGGGAATTCCATTAGAATTTCCCACTCAAATCCAGTATAACAAATTAATAATAGCCCACAAAGTCCTCTATGAGCCAGAAAGCACGCACATACTCAGAAATATAATTACCCCAAACAGTAACCTAAAAACACTCCTCTCTTCTGACAAAATGCTAGCACAAACTGTTAAATCTAAAATATTAGCAGGTGAGTCATTATTTTGCAACTCTGTTGGTAAAATCTGGAACCGGCTCCCTGCCAAACTTACAGCAATTCATTCTATAAACCAATTTAAAACATCTCTCAAAATATACCTGAAAGGTCACGGGCTGTGCCCCTGTACCAACCCTGACTAACCACCTCACCATTCACTTTACTACCTGGCTATCTGTAGAATAGTGTTAAAAAGTCTGAAACATTGACTATTACTCTCAAATGTATTGTACTGCTGAATGATATGCTACCTTACTCAGCCTTGTACCACTAAACATGTCCATGTTCTAACAAGAAAATTAATATTGTAAAGTTTTTAAGAATGTATGTATTCCAAGTTTTTAAGTATGCATGTATTCCTATAATTCTGTAACTTGTTTCTATATGTAACTGTATATACCTGCTACTGTTAACTCTTCTGTAACTATATACATGTGGAGCTTTTCTCCCCGGGCCTCCGCTGAAAATGGGCCTGTGTCCAGTCGGACTATCCAGGTTAACAAATGTAAAATAAAATATCCAGGTTAACAAATGTAAAATAAAATAAATAAATTTTCATCAGCAAGTAGAGAATGGTATCCCATATTGTCAGTTTGTATGTATATATTCTACAGTATTGTATTACTGCTGTGGAACATGTTTACAGAAGTATGCAACAGGCCAGTCGTAGAGGTGGCATTTGGACCAACCTCTGAATACGGTGAAATTCATTTTGGGTTTACAAATGTTACAGGTTTAATATTGTGTACTGGCCAATAAGCCATCGAGGAACACAGACTCCAAAAATCCCAGATCATTTACCAGTGCATCCAAGTTCCTTTTAAAGCTTGCGATTGTTACAGATTTCTAAATACAGGGAATACGATTACTCCCAAATTGTCTTCCTAGTTCTGTTTAGGTCTTCCAAAATAATAATTCATATTATAGTGTCTATGTGCCTTGTTACCATCATATACTAGAAGATTTAGTAACCCCCTTATTACAGACTAGTAAAAGTAATGCTTCTTAAGTAGCGACAGGGTAAAGGGTAAAGAGTAAAGGTCGAGTTGCTCAAATCGATCTTAGTATGATAAATTCATTACTCATTTGTCCTCTTTGTAAATTTTATCTGAATAGACTTAGTATGTCTTAAATGCCCAAGTATAAATACAGAACAGGCTATTATATTCTAATAAAGGACTTGTGTACGTTGTGTATAAGATAATCATGTAGCTGGCTCTCTCGTAGTGATATTTCTTAATAAAGTATTCATTTGCCATATGTGTACATACTTAGAAAAAAGCAATTCACTTGTAATTATAATTTCTAGCTCTTTATATTCCTCACCAAGTATAGAATATTATAATTTAACTGGTACATAAATAGAACATTTCCAAAATAACATAATCTTGCACTTGTTACTGCTGAAGTTTATTCCTATGTTTGAAAGTCAATCAGAAAGTTTAGAAAAATACATATTTATTTCTTCATAACTGAATACTGCTAAGCATTGTAAAACCCACTTTACAATCATTTGTTTAAACAGAAAGAATTAATTTAGTTTTTGCAAGTATCACAAAAAAACAAACAAAAACAGAAACAATCCTAGCACTGAGCCCTGTGAAACACCATACCTTAGATCTACTGCATTGAACTTAAAAGCCTGGATGACAATTGTCTGGCCTCTCCCTGTTAGGCAGTTCCATATCCATTTGATTGAATAGGCATTATACTTATTCTTAAGCAGTGTTCTAAGGACTGATATGTGGGGTAAGTAATCAAAGGCCTTGGCCAAATCCAAGATGACAGTGCCATACTTTAAGGCAAGACCCACAGCAGTAGTAACTTGATTGTGGAAGTCAATCGTGTTGGTCAAACTAGACTGTCCTTTAATAAATCCATGTTGGTACATGTCGATTTCTTCAATCATCATTTTTTTCTAACCTGATTGCATCAAGTAAACATATTTTGAAATATTGGCCTAGGACAGATGTGAGGCTAACAGTCCTATAGTTACTTATACCATTTGCCTTACCCTTTTTATACAATTTTGTAACAATTGAAAGCTTACATCCTACAGATATTGTCCCAGTACTAAGTCACTAAACATGTTAATTCTAAGTTAAGATTTGATAAAATAATAACTAGTAAAACAATCTAAAATCATAGCTGCATTTCCTTTTACTATGTTTAATGCAAACATAATCATACTTTGTGTAATAACAGGACAGCTGTCACACTTTGTAATCAGTAGTAAAATGTTGCTGCCAAAGGCTGTATGTTCTCACAAAATTTTATAGAAATGTCCATTAAAGGCATTTGCTACTAACTTTGGATGAGCCAATGTGCATTCTGCCAATTTAACAGTAATATCTGAATTTCTATATGCTTTGTAACAGTTATTGTAATTGTTGTATTCCCTTTTTCAACCCTTACTGATCTCTTTTCTAAGTGTTTTTTTTTTTGTAATTCTAACATGAAAATCTGTAGCAGCCTTACTTGTTTTATGGGACATCTCCTGTATAAACATGCATTTCTTTGTTACTTCCTGTACATTTTTTGTCAGTTTAAAGCTCTGTCATTTCTGTAACCTATTTTTGTATGATCTTTTACTTTTGTTTTCTGCAGTAGATTCAAGATTAGTATATATTATTTTTTCTAACATGTTGGGAATAGTCTGTTTTATTACTACTACTCACTGCAGTCCCAGTCATTTTTTTTGTAAATCCAACTTTATTTGCTCATAACTTATTTCACCACTTTTGACTCTCTTATGAGAAAACTGTCTTGTATCTCAGATATTTCTATATCATGGTCTGATTTCCCTAAAGGTTCACATACCCTTATATTACAAATTATGTTTTCACACTTGTGGCCACAAGGTCTAATAAATTAATTTGTCATGTATTTCCCCTATAACCAACTCTGCAAATCTATGAAATGTAATGACATGTAATTGAACAGTCTTTCCAGTTTATAACAAGTTAATTAAGATCCCCCAATAAAATGCACTTAGGGTTTTAAGATGAGACTCTTGTACACCCAAAGAATTCATGATGTTTTGACAACTGCATAAATGGCTTACAATAACATGATATTAAAAAGAAATTATCCCTTGAGCTGTGTACATCTACTGTTAATACATCAAGATGGTCACTTTTAAATGCAACATTTGACTTTATACCATCATCTACAAGGATCATAATAGCGCTAACTTTCTCATAAGTATACTCACATTTTACATATACTGGAAAGGTCACACCTTGTATATTCCATGCTTCTGCAATTACTGTAAGTTTATACTGATTCTCTTCTAAAATAAACGTAAGCTGACTGTGTTTATTCCCTATACTTAGTAGGTTACAAAAAATAGCAATTTATAATATGATCATATCTCCTATTTCCAACCTTGCTTTGCTCCAACTGCAAAAATAAAAAATAAAAAAATGCGAGACTAAATCAATTACTCTACTAGTGAGGTAGCCAACACAACAACTAAGGTGTAGATTGTCTCTTAAACATTTTAGAATCTAAGTCAAACTCCTCCCAGTGAGTGAAAAATGTTTACGCTGTACACGGTACACAGTTCTCTAAGCCATATGTTAAATATGTGTCTTAATATACAAGTAATCATTACACTCCTTCGAAGGAATAATTTCACAAAAGACAACAAAATCTTATTAGTTTCCAGAAAATCCAATACTGACAGTACTGCACTTTTTATATAATTTAATTGCACAGTTTATAAATCATTGGTGTCTGCATGGATAATAACTGTGTCTATACTTCTCTGTTTTAATAGTTTTCCTAAAATTTCTGTTCACTGTTAGTATCGCATATTTTTCTGATACACGGTTTTAAAATACTCAGCTATTACAAGTATTTCATTCCCAGTTAATGAAAAAGCATTAGTCAGCCCATTATTATTATTACGAATACTAGAAAATTAGTTGAACAATTAATATCTTTTGATTTATTCCCCCCTTAGATAACTGGCTCGTCTAGTATTCTAGGCTTATGCTTCTTTGTTGCAGTAATTTCACAGCTGGAATTTTCCAAGGAAAAATGTACCATGCTTTCTACTCATATGGGCAAAGTTTTTTTCCCCCTGGGGAAGCTAGTTATAACTTCTGTAATAGGACTAACCCCCAGGGAAGTAATTTAAATTTTGCATTTCCCTCAGTAAAGAATGTTTAGAACTCCCACAATTAATTGGCTGTGTGTGTACACTGCTCGACTCCATGAAAAAGAAGCAATGAGGGAAAAAAAACAACTAACAACACTGCAGATGCATGAAGGAATCTTTGTAGATTTCACTCAACACAATGTCAAAATACCCCTGGCCAACTTCTCTCAGCTGTAGACTTCATGCACCCCACTAAGAATAATTGCTAATGGAAAAAAGTCAAGCTCATGTCTTTGCATGTGCAAGAAATACAGCATTTTTCAATCCTTTCATCATTTTATCTTATTTTTCAAGCCTATTTGCTTACAAAAACATGTTTATAACTTAAGCCAAGGACATCAATCTAAGCATCCACACATAAAACATGTGAAATCATTATCGTAATCTTACATATATCAGTACACTTATACAGCCCACTGCCACTCCAGCAGCCCAAAATCACAACGTTAAATTAACTTAAACTTGCTTACCATAACGGGAGATCCATGTTGTCTGATTTCCGTTTGCTTCAAATGTATGGATTGTTGGTTCCAATGGGATCTGACCACAGCACTGATTTTGAAGCTTACTGGAACCAGAGCTCTGACTGCTCTACTACCCATAATTCCCTAGACTGCACTTCAAACCCTCAGATCGAGTTCATCTCTACTAAACAGAAGAACACACACACATATATATATATATAAATATATATAAATATATATATATATATATATATATATATATATGTATATATATACACACACACACACACACACATATATATATATATATATATATATATATATATATATATATACATAAAACTACTGGTTGGTGCAAGACAATTACAGTCTAGTGTGACTGTGCACAAACAGGGAGTAATGTCCAATCATCTCAAAACCATGGGTTACAATTTGGAAGGGGAAGAAAGGGTGCAAATTTGAAGCGGACGAAAAGCAGGATCTATCATTATGGTAAATACATAAATTTTGTATCCAGTGTTTTCTATTTTTGTGAGTTCAAATGCATAAGACAGAATTCCAAGCTGTCAATCTGGGCGTTACCAGGAAAGGACTTTCCTGAGTACGGTGGAGCCAAAGGATGAGCATGATCCAGATTGGGTGTCCAACTCATAGTGAGACACAATGGTGTGTACCATTGATCAAGTGGTCACACCACAGATGTCATCAATGGATAATCCTCTGTTAAAGGCTGTAGTAGTGGAGACTGCTCTGTTTGAATGAGCTCTTGGTGTCTGTGGTAAAGGTAATTTTTTTCTGTAATACACAAAGGAAATACAATCTGATAGCCATCTAGATAAAGTTACTTTGGGAACTGACTTCTCCAATTTTGGTTTAGCAAAGGAAATAAACAGATAATCATCCTTTCTGAAATCTTTTGTTCTGTGGATACACAATCTGAGTTGCCTATGAACATATAACATGTGTAGCAAATATTCTTCCTTATTGGAGTACTTTGGAAAAAAAACTGGATGGTGTATAGATTGGTTAAAATAGCTTTGGATGCCACCTTCAGAATAAAAGATGTGTTAGCTCTGACAGAAGCTCTATCCTTATGAAATACTATAAAAGGTGCTTTGAGGAGAGAGTTTATAGTTTGAGATCCATCTGGCTGATGCAATCAGAAAAATCATTTTCCATGTGAGAAATTTTAAGGCTGCAGTGGACGTGGGTTCAAAAGGAGACTGGGTTAAAGTTTCTAAAATAGTAGTACTGTCCCCCATGGAGGAGCTGGGTCTCTTACAGGAGGTCTTAGCAGAAAGGTACCTTTGAGGAAAGCTTTTGAGATTTTAAGATATGCTATATACATGCCATTGTGTTTAATATGAAAATTGCAAATTGCAGCCAACTGTACCTTAATCGCGAAGCTAGAGCTTTTGTGAAAGAGATCAGATAAAAATTCAAGTATGGAAGGGACTGGTGTTGAAAAAGGGTCCAGACCTTTGAAGTAGGCCAAAATTGAAAACCCCTTCCATTTACTTTTGCAAATTTTCCTAGTTAACTTTTTTTGTGAGGCAGAAAGAATATTGACTAATTCTGGGAAAAGCCTAGCATCTCTGGGTATTATTACAATTGGAGGAACCATGTTGTTAGTTTCATGGACTTCTGATCCAGAGGAGGCACTCTGGACAGCTGACTTAAAAGCTCTGGATATTGATCTAACATCCATTGGGATGTACAAGAGGAGGGCATAAGTAAGGAACCATGTCTGTCAGGGCCAAAAGGGGGCAATGAAGATCACACTGGCCTTGCACCATCTTGCTCTCTGTAGAATTTGTTCATCAATGGTAGAAGTCAAAAGGCATCCATGAGACCCAGGAGCCAATGGTGGACTACAGCATCCTTGGTGATTCTTCCTCTGGAGGGATCAGGGCAAAATAACTGCTGCATTTGTTGTTCAGACAGGAGGCAAAAGGTCTGCAGAAGGCTGGCCTCAGTGACTGAAAATTGTTTGTGTCACTGCAGGACTGAAGGACCACTCATGAGGCATCAGCACAATTCTGCTCAATTTGTCTGCTAGTACACAGGAGGTTCCCGGGATGTGCATTGCTATCAGAAACTGTTGTGAATACACTGCACATTGCCAAACCTCATGGCTTCGACATGACTGAGTTCCTCAATGCTGCAGTCATATTGTCCATCTGGATGGATGCCACACCCTTGGGGAGAAGGTCCTGAAATGCCTACAATGCTAGGACTACTCTCATCTTTAAGACACTGATATGAATGTTGACTTCTGTTGTTGACAAAGAACTGTGGGCCATTTTCCCTTCAAAATGCTGCCCCACTCATCCAAGAAGGGATGCATCCATGGCCAATGCTGCAATAGGCAAATCCAACTGTAAAGGGGCATCCCTTGGTCACAGACGGGGATGTGATCCATCACGATACATAGGTTCATAGGTAGGTACTAGGCTACTGGCCCTAGGGCCCATACAAGCCTAGCCAAAAAATGTACCCTGGCTTTCGCCACCTAAGAAAATTCCTGTGCCCCTGTCGAGCATGTCTTTTGCAGACTTGGGTAATACAAATTTTTGAGTGAAGAGGGTGTGTGGATTGAGACCACTGGACTGCCAAGGTACCTGCAATACTCTCATGAAATATCTTGCTAATGGAATTGTTAAAATTGTGAATGCCATGAGCCCCAAGAGATGCCCAATTAACCTTGATGATATTGTCAGGTGGTGCAGAATGTGAAGAGCCATTAGCAAAAGTGATTGGACCCTGTGCTGGGGGAGACTGACTATCTGAATTATGGTGTTTAGGTGGCATCCTATGAATTCTATGCTTTGAGATGGAGTCAGTTGACATTTGGGTAGATTTATGGAAATCTCTAGTTTCAAGAGCAGCTGGAGTGCGTCATCCCTGTGTGTGATGAGGAGATGCTCACTAGTGGCAGTGAGGAGGCAGTTGTCAAGATATGGGAAGATCTGGATCAGCAGTAGGTGAAGTGTGCAGACACTACTGCCATGATCTTGGTGAACACCATGGTTGCTGTGGTGTGTCCAAATCCCTGATCTTTGATCTAGTTCTGTGTGGGTTAGAGAAACATACTTCCACTGCAGAGAAAATCTTGTCATCTTGTTGACTCCTAGTTAGTGTATCCTTGACTTTCTGTCCAAATAAGGTTGAACCATCATGGAGGAATTGATAAAAGGAGGACTTAAAGCCTTACAGAAAGTAAAAAAATGCATCCAGGCATGATGACGCATGGTTATACCAGAGCCTGCTGCTATGGCTGTAGTCTGCTGTGTTAAGACAGAAGATGCATGGCCACATTAGTAAAGGACTGAAGGTTGGAAAGTTGGGGGTCCAATGTTTTCTGAACATCTGCAGGCAACACCCTCAGGAGTGACATTTATTTCTTTAGTCAAGTCCCTCTGGAACCATGCTAAATGGACTAGATAGTTGAGTGATCTATGGGCAAAAGTCGCTGATGCATATGCTCACTTCCAAAATCTGTCCATAGCCCTAGATTTTCTATTGAGAGGATGTACAGACAAGCTTTCTTCCAACTCCTCTTTCTTTGTGGCCACTGCCACCACCATAGCATCAACAGGTGGACATTTAACTCCAGTTCTTCCTATCTGATGGTGCAGATAATAAACAGTATTATTCAGTATGAGCTCTACCATATAAGGGTCCTTCCATGCCTGTTGAGCCATAGGTCAATACGAGGATAAATTGGTGGTGGTGGGGGGCTACCACCCAGGACAATGTCGGTCCATAACCAAAAGCCTCCAAGAATACTGACTCATCCGGAGAAGGGTCTTGGGATGTCTATCCATTTTCTCTGGTTTATCAATTCTTGTACATCAGTGAATGAGAAATCTCACCCAGGACAATGTTGGTCTGGAACCAAAGCCCTCCAAGAATACTATCCAGAGGAGGGTCTTGGGACATCCGTCCCCCTTCTCTGATTCATCAATTCTAGTATGTCACTGAATCACTGAATGAGAAATCTTCAGAGAGGGAGCAAGAGGAATCCTCTCCATCTTCTAAATCAGTATCTTCTGTGAAAGACTCTGGTGATGAGTCTAGCTGCTTCTGCTTGCAGTTCATTTTCTGGGGAGACCTTCTGGGAGTGCTGTAGTAGGATCACGCTTGGACGAGGAGCTAATGAAGCAGACTTCCTCAGAAACCCTGAGAGCCTGCTGTTCCTGTATGACAGGATGAAGAGGCAAAGAAACAGAGTGCAGACGGGGTTTGGATGAAACCGAACTGGTTGAAGCTACCTTATCTTTTGTATTTGCCTCAAAGGCCGAGGCTGCTACTGGAGCCAATGATTCCCTCTATTTTGAAGAAGAGAAGGAAACCTTGGCACCAATGAGCCCCAGCCCTGAAGGTGATCTTTGATCTAAGCTATCCAGTACTGATGCTCCAAGTGGAAGAGATGCCTCTGAGAATCTAAGCATTGACTCACCATCTCAGAACTCGGTTCCAAAGCTTCAGCTCCGAGTCTCATCTTGATTCGATGGCATCAGAGTCAGAAGAGATTCAGAAACAGTCACTGAGTATGCAATAAGCTCTGGTGCTGACAAAGGTACTACAGCTCTAATTGGTTCTGTTAAAACCAAACTCAAATTTTGGGGCAGTGCAGATTCTTTGTAAAGGAGGGTAAGCTGGCCAGCACTCAGCACCTTCCTAGGGGACGGTACTGGTATAACCCCAAGCTATATCTGTGTTCTCAGGAATTTCCTCATTGTCCTATCAACACAGATTTCTGTCTGGTTTCTTGATGATTGAGTGGATGATGCTTGAAGTGTGAGAGACTGGAGATGGGAACTCACCGGTCATGGTGAGTAACTTGTTCAAGGTTGATCAGGCAAGAGGGATTGTTGGATCTGACCTTAAAAGGTACTCTGGGGCTGGGGCCAATAGAAGTCTGATCTGGAAAATTTTTCTTTGAAGATTTGGATTGAGACTTACTCCTTTTTTCTGTTTTGTCTTTATCTTCTTTGTCCTTGCCCTTTGACTTTGATTTCTCTTTTTTGAAGGAGAAGCAGGAAAAGGGGTAGCCCCTGTGTGTGTGGGAAGGAGCCACTTAAACATTAGTTTGTCACTTCTGGTCTGAAGGGACCTTACTCTGAATGCTGAACAAGACTGGCAGTTGATGTCAAGATGCATGGCACCTACACTATAAACACACGGAGTGTGGGTCCTGGTGGTGGTATCTTGTGCCCACACTCTGAACATTTCTTAATTCTGTTGATTCCAACATTTTAAGTTATCCTACAGAACTTATTGAGACTAAAACTAATTCTTACTCTTGCACTAAACTATTACAGAAAACACTAAAATAAGTATAGAAAAGTACTTCTTAAGCACTACCTTAACCTTTGGATAAACAATTAGTTAACTATGTAAACTGACTTTAAATATAGTCTATCTAAAAATGACTAAAGATTTATCTATGACTATCCAAACTATGTGAAAAGTGAGAGAAAAAAACTCTCACGGTGGGAAATCAGCAGAAAAATATAATTAAATATCCTACTGTGTAACAGAGGTCTAGTCACGTCTGAGTGGCAAATGAGATCTGGACATTTGAAGTGCAGTCTAGGGAATTAAGAGTAGGGGAGGAGTCAGAGCTCTGGTTCTGATAAGCTTTGAAATCAGTGACGAGGTCAGATCGCCTTGGATTAGGCAACCCATACATTTGAATGGAAGGAAACAGATAACACTGGATCCCTTGTTTACTTTACTATTTTTAACATATACAACAGTCACTGAAAAGTTCTCTCACATTTAAAATACCTTAGTGCAACCTATACAAAATTGTTTCACAATATAACACACACTTTTTATATCATGAAATGCTTTACAATAACAACAAAAATTGTTTTACTTAAAGTTACTTTTTTTTTGCCTTTGGTTTCCTTCTAAACATTAATGACAAAACGTCAGGTATATAATTTACAGACCAGCCACAAGTTCAACAAAGCCAACAGAATTCCATTCTTTCTCATCAACTCTTTCTTGTAAAGCCATATTCCACAAACGTGACTGATACTTTACAGTCTCCCATTTATTCACTAACTTTAGTGTTGCTGTTTTTTTCTTGATCATCTTCTTTTTCCAACATCAGATCTGATTCAACTCCAAGACAGTCATGACTCTTTTAGTCAACTCCTGTGTTTTTTTGTGTCTGTCAAGCATTTTCCTTTGGAACCATGAAAAAAGTATCACTGGCAAAGTCTCTCATTGCCAGAAGAATAAGCAGAATCACTTTCAGCTTTCTGACTCACTTTTTGCAGGCTAACCTTTATTGTACTCCCCCTTTAGCCAGTTCTGCATCAAAAAACACCGTTGATCCTGCAAGAAAAAATATTTTGAACTAGATTCTGAATCTTGCACCTGCCTCTTGACATTCCTTTATTGCTAGGAAAAATTTTCTTCTCATCTGCCTGGTCTAGTATACAGTGGATAATCATTTTCCACAAATACTTTGACATCTTCAGTTTTTAACACTTTTCTTTTCTGCCAGTTCTCTTTGTTGGTGCGATTGCATCATTTATAACACAGGTCTTGGCTATTTTATCATAACCATGTTTGGAGCATACACTAAATGTGCCCCTTTAATTAACAAATATTACTGTGGCATACCAGTCCAGTTGCTTATTTATGCTTTTATAAAATGAATAGCTTGTTCCTTCCAGTTTCTCTGATAGAGCAGAATCTACTTTTTGAAAGAGCAGAATCTACTTTTTGAAACATCTCTTCTTGAGAAGCTTATACTCATCCTGCCTTTTCTTCATTTCAGCCTCTGATTTTTACAGTTTTTAATCAGTTCTTCTGAAGAGCTATTAAAGCTTCTTCTATTTTTCCAGCCTTTTGTTAGTTGAGTTGATATATTCCTTCAGTGTTTATTTTAATGACCTGTGAGCACATTTGATGGCACTTTTCCATGAACGGGGCTGCAGGCCACATATTTTAATGGACTTTTTGGTACAGGAGCAAACCCTTTAACAAAATGAAACAAATAATGACTTATACAATTGTGTGCATGTCATTTCATGCTATATACATCACCCACATTCATGAAATAGGTAAACAGTATAAACTGATCATAGAACAGTTATACAACATTCAACTTCGGCATGCTTGGAAATTGTAAAACAACCTGTCCAGAAGACTGTCAAGAAAGTAAAGCAGGGCTATAATCTTTGTGACCGGCCCTTACCAATTGTATAAACTGAATGTAAGGTTAAATCACATTAAGTATGGTTTATATGTCTACTTTTTAATTTGTTGGTAAAGTGTACTGTTTGCCTAACATCACATTTCAGTCTAGGGTTTTATTGTTAACACGGAATGCTGGATCCTTCGAAATTCACACCATTTTAAAATTGAGATCTGCACATTAACAGTAACTGTAAATTTCCCTTTCTGGGATCGTTGCTGCTTCCCTACTTTGTAAACAGCCATAACTTTGTTTTTAACTGAAGGTACATATACCACGAGTACTGCGTAAAACACATCTGCCACTTCTTACTATTACATTTGCTAGACAGCTGATTGGGATCATGCTTATGTGTACAAAATAACTGTTCTGATTCGTGTGGGTGTAGAGGAACAACACAGGAAAATATGTAAGTTTTTCTTTTCTGTTTTACTCCGTGGTACCTGCCGAATGACACCACGTTTCTATCGTCCTACAATTTCCTGGACCTGGACAAAGGGTGTCATACCCAAACAGTCGAGCGTTTGCTAACGACTACTGCCCCGTTAACGGAAAAGTACCCATTTGATTTATTTTTCCTCTAAATTACTGGCAGTCATCTCTTGTACCAAAGCTGAAGCATGAATTGCTTCTTGCAGAACAGCTGCAGGAGTCTTTCCAGCCATTGTTTTTTTCTTCAGTTTTTCTGGCTGAATTTCTTTCAGGATATCTAAAGTTCTTATTTGCTGTCATCCATGCACTTACTAGCCAGTAACTGAATTTTACTCAAAATGGCAATTTCACTGGCTCCCTCTTCTCAGTTTCTGTTTTCACACTGCAAGAGCTGAAATGAAGCTTTAGATCAGTCTGTAGCCATCTTGGAATTTCAGAGTCTTTGGAATCTTGACCAACTTTAAATATACAGAGTGGCAGATTTAATCAATACTGGACTCTTATGCAATCAAATATGTAATGCTGTATTTAGGCTCAAAAATGTATGCAGGAACCAGGCTACCTCATGACTGTTTAACGTTGTATATACTGATGACACACTCTTTTGCTTTTTTGGAGTATACCACTTTCAGACTTTTCTAGTTTACTACTGAAAAATAACATTAATGATCACACATGTCTACCTCTGACCGACAGAAGTATGCATATCCCCTGGCAACAGTTTACAATACACTTCAACCACAAAAACAGTTTGTTGGCCAGAGCAGAATACTGAGCTCATGGTTGCTAATTGTTTATGGCTTATTTAATATTTTTTTCTAATTGACAGCATGCTAGTAGTTGAAAAAACATCTGTTAATTATTCAACACAATTTTTACAAGAATATACTGGTAGCTAAAAATACCTATACCAGTATTCTCACCTCCTCAAATATCTTTCTATCTGTAAAATCTGTAAGATGTTATAATTTCTTTGCCATCAGTGGACTGTTAGGATCTTCTCATGTCATTTTCAACAGAAGCACTGAACAATATACAAGTTCCCTAGTACCCTACTACAAATCTACTTGGCATACATGTACAAACCTTTCACCTCTGTGGAAGGGGTGCAACTTAACTTTTCACCTCAGATTAATTTAAAGTCAGTATAATTACATTTGTACTTAAGAGCATTTACCAGGAATTACATAAACCTTGCACCTTTGTTGTGCACTATGATTCAGCCTGAAGCAATTTTAATACCCAAATTATTATATTTCCTCATCTATCCTAAGCATACCTCTCAACTATCCAAATTTTCGCATGTCTAGATTTTTCATTCACATTTTTGGTCTGTTTGCCAAAAAATCTGTGGTTTTCTGAATTTTTGTGGGAAATCAGTGAGGACTGAATTCCCTAAATAATGACAGGCATATGAGTTTCAGACTTAATATCCTTCACAAAATGCATAGTAATGCACAATCTTTTATTTTAGCAGTATTCTAAGTTTATAAGAGCAATATTTAAAATGTGCCCCTATTGTTGTGGCTTTGTCACCATTTATTTTTGTCTTTGTCCAGATTTTTTGTGCTAAGAAGTTGAGAGCTATGAATCCCTGAGATGCCATTCTAACATACATATTAGCTCTTGGCTCTTCACCACCAAACCGTAGAACTTAATACTTTTCTACACTAAGCCCCAAATGACATCTGCTCACCCACCAAGACATTCCAGGTCATGCTGAAGGCCATTAACCATCACTGACATTTTAGTAACATTACCAAGTATGTTAACCCTCTCCTCTAGCCCTAGTGAGACTTCTGGCACAAGTATGCTGACTAACACTGATCCCAGTACATCACCCAGTAGAGCAAAATAGTCATTAGCAATATCCCAAGAATGTTATCCACCCCAGCCAGTATGTTAAGCCTCCCACAGGCTAACCATTTCCTTATCCACATCATTATTGTAGGACAACATGTATACCCCTCAGTCTTCCCACCAATCTCCTCATAGCACAATACCACAGCCCTTACTGAAGCCCACAGACATTTTTAAACATCTTTATTAAATCCAGGTTTACACAATGACATAGATACATATACCTTCATACAAAAGAAACCTAACTATAGAAATATTTTTTCATGCACTACATATGTATTTTAACAATTATTCATTCAACATTACATAAATTACTCAATTCGTCTTTCCTTAAACCTTACTCTTCCTGAACATTACTCTGCATTGCATGTACCTACAAATTCCATTTGTTTTTATGTACTTTGCTCTTTACTTTTTCTAAGGATCCCACTTCCAGCTGTGTTATTTGTCTTACAATATTCAGTGCTAACATTATAGTTGGCTTAAATTCCAAGTTCTGTTTTAAAGTAAGTGCTTTTTCAGCAGTCAGTAAATTTAAACTAAGGCCTTACTATGTCGAGGCAATTCATAGCCTGTGTCCCAGCTCAAAAGAACTATTCCCTTAGATACAACAATTTCCTCCCCCAACATTTCTGACAATGCAGTTTGTAGCGAATTTTTTAAATCTGTCAATTCGTTACACTTCCCAAAAACACATTCTCAATTACCTCTGTCTTTCATATCACACCTCCAGCAGTTGCAACCAACCTGAGGAAAAATTCTCTGAAGCCTGCTCGGGATATAACAATATGCAAAAATATCTGAGCAAAACTCCTAAATCTTCTGGACTTTATAGACTAGTTGGGAGCCATACAGATGTTGTCCCATTGTTACTTTGTAAATGGCCTTTCTAGTCTCTCTCTTCCCAATCTTTTCTAACCGCCTTTGCCTGATACTTATAGTTATTAAGCAATATTTTATAAGCCCAAATATTCCTTTTTAACAGCAACTACTCTTCCACCCTCAACTAAAAACATTACCAAAGCTGGTATTTCACTTAGCATTCCCACATTCCTTTTTCTCTTTGCCTATACGCTGATAGTAGTCTCTGGTAGGGAAGGCAGTCTAAACTATAGCTCAGACTTCTGCTTGGCTTCATCCCACTCTATTACCATTTCCTTATTTATTTGCTCCCAACACCTTGGTTCATTTGGTAATTTTCTCTAGTAAATTCTAGCTCCCTCTTATATATGTTTTATAACCCTGCCTGCTGTCATCCCTATTGGTAAAATTTCCTTTATTGGTTTCCCTGTTGGCTCAGTTCATAGATTATTTTCTGCTACTTTAGAAATATAATATTCTATATGAGTGCTGTTATTCTCCTTAAGGACTGCATTAAAAATTCTACTCCCTCCTTATTTATTAAGCTACTTCACTGTGTTACTATCCCTTTCCACTGTGATTTATAACCTTCTGTTACTCTTGTGTATGAGAGCCTTAACTGTGTAGGTCTGAAGTATCCCTTAACATCAGGTCATCCTAAACTACATTGTTCTATGGGAAGAATCATCTTATTTCATGTAATCTCTTCACCTCCCAAATAAATTCCTTCAAATCTTTATTATTATCCACAACTTTTCCTCTGGTTGATAAAATATGCCTAACCTGTATATAAAACTGAAGGGACTATATGCATGTTGAATGTTTGTATCTTATAATCCATATGCATAATCAAGAGCTTCCAGTTTTTTCAAAATTTTAAATTATTTTATTCTTTCCCCATACCCTTAGCTGCCATAACAAAACTCCTTTTAATCAATATATTTAAATACTTCTTATAAAGTCCCCATACAGATGGGTATTGTTGAACCAATTCATGTGAGGGTAAACAGTACTGCTATAGCCTTTGTTCTATCCTCATTCATTTTATATCCCAAAAAGACATTAAAATGTCTCAAAATGTCCCATAACACTGAAATGTTGTTTTCTGGATTTATCAAGAGCAAAACTATACGGTCTGCAAAAAACTTAACTTTTCTTAACTATATCAGGAGCAAAACTATATTGTCTGCAAATAACCTTTCTTGACTATACCATTTACATTCTTGAAATTGTGAGTCCCTAATTTTCATTGTTAATGGCTATAAATAGAAAGCATAGGAAAAAAGAGGACCTAGCTCTGTTAGAAATGCTACAGCTAAAGAAATCCCAATCCCTCCACACCACACGCTCCAAAGACCTCAACATCATTACCACAATCAACAGAACATGCTGGAGGGACAGGTTCATAACCCAAAGACTGCCCATGATCTGGTAATAGACTTCCCATACACATCAAGCAGAGCACCTCACTGGCCCTCTTCAAGAGAAATCTTGATAAGTGGATGGGAAATAGAAAGTTCACCCCAGGGATCATTCCAGTGGTTCTACTTGACAGAGGCACTGGGAACTAACATTGGGCGGCGCGATGCCAGGGTACTTCTATGGGCTAGGCTTGTAAAGGCTCCAGGGTCATTAGCCTAGTACACACTTATGAACCTATGATATCCCTGCCTGGTTCCTCTCTTCAAACACAGCTTGTCAGAGAGCCTTCCCACCTTAATTCTTGCCTCATATCCTTAATTTATCCTCTAATTAACTATATTACTAATCTATCAGGGAATTTAAATGCCTACCATTGCCATATTCATAAAATACCAGCTGATTCTATTGCATACTATCTCTGCATCAAAACCCATGAAGAACAGCAGCATTTTCTGTTTCCCTTTGGATCATCACTGTTCTATTACTGTTGTGAAGTGTTTGTCTTTGCCTTTTCTCAGTGAAACCACTCTGATCCATAACTAAGTTTAGCAAGACATTTTCCATTCTTGTAGCTGATATAAACATAAACACTTTATAATCTTAGGTTAAAACTGAAACAGATGTTCTGAAGGGTATTTATCCTATTTGGGTAATACAGCCAACCACAGCTTTCTTCCAAGACACTGCCAATCCCCCCCCCCTTTTAAAATACTGGTAAACAAACTTTCAGATCTTTATCACTTTCTTATCTCCCAAATTCCAAACTTCCACAGTAATATCATCTATTCTTGGATACTTCCCTGCTGATTAATTATATATCACTGTTTTTATCTCATCTTTTCCTATCTTAGCTGTTATTTGTTGAAACTAATCTTTTTCTGACCTTGACATAATTAATTCTTCCATTAATATTTCCATTTATGGTTTTTCATGGCTTCAACATTCATCTGCTTTGTACAAATTTTCATAATTTTTCTGAAATATCTATAATACGTCTATAGGACTTATTTTTCTTGTTGCAGGCTCCCTACGTCTGGTGATAAGTTAAGCAACAGAAAGTAGGAAGGGTTAGTTTAAAAATTTTTGTATTCTGGAGTTATCAAAAGACTTTGCTTAACAGCAACCTTTCTGAACTCATGAATATTATCCAAGTGTCTCCCTATTTCCGCTTTAGCATTCTGCAGTTTGTCTTTTTTTTTGCTCTGTGAGATTCCCTTTATTCTATAATAGTTTAACCTTTGCCAACCCCTTTAAATATTTCTATTACATTTTCCCCATCTCTATCTCTTATTTCTACGAACGTTTTCCAACTCCATTTTCATTTTGTCCTACTTGGCAGCTACTCCTTCTGCAAATATTTTTATCTTCTCTGATAACTCTCAAATAATTTCCACTACTCATTCCTTAAATTCCTCTCTATTTAAATAACTATCAAATAATTCCAGTAACCATTCCTTAAACAGCTCTCTTTTTAACAGGTAAGTAGGAGAATGCCAGTGTCTGTTTTACTTCATTACCCTGCATCCATATCTTAATTTTTATTGGTGAATGATCTGAAATAGTTATTTGATGTGTGTCAAAGCTTTCAATTAAATACACATGCTCTTGTGAAATACAAACTATATGCAGTATAGCACAGTTATTGTACACTGGGGTATTATATATAAATGCTGTCTGCATTCCTACTATAAATTCGCATCTTCCACATCAAATATTCTCATATAGTTCTTCAGAAATATTCCGTTTTGTCACATTTCCCCTTTCAGGCCTCCAGATACAGGCTCGCTATTGCAAATCAGACACCAGTCACCATCCATAAACAGAATTCCCAGCTAAAAGCTTATTATTTCTCCCAACATTTTCTGAATTTCCATAACAGCAGTTTTAGGTGGAATACAAATACATGCTCATATAATCCTACTTAAGTGCCAAAGACCCCTTACTACTGCATATCTACCATCATTGTCTTTTCCCCCTTATTTCTCCCTCGGAGCCCCTCTAGTAATCAGTATTACTCTCATTTTCCTTTGCCCCTGAAATTTACAATACTTTGCATAAGATGTTTTAACACATTAGGTCCAGTTCCCACTCCCAGATATTATATGAGAAAAGTCCTCAAATTATCTGTGCACATTTTCCTGAGATGTGAAAGGTTACAAAATCCTCAAGGGGAAAAACCTGGGCGCTTCTAAAGGGGTTGGGGGCTATATCATGTACATTCTTTTCTGTAACAACTAAATAGTACATTATCTTTTATTAAAGATAACACACTGCCAACAAATAAGCTTTCTGTTTCAGAGATTACCATTTCAATTCCTTCATTTTTGATGATTACTGATTTGTTTGTTTAAAGAAATGCAAGCTAGGAGCTGCACTCTTTAAAATGAAAAATTGGAGTTTCACTATCTAAGATTACATGTTAGCTTTTGCTTTCATTTTAAGTTAATCAGAACAAATACTACAAGAAAACTACCATCTTCAGCACAGTAGTCCAACAATATAATACCTGCATTATTAATGGAAAGAAAATGGCTTTATTTCTGTCATTTATATTAGGGTGGGATATTCTGCACCCCTAGCTATTTGCTTCCCCGAATCCCAAAAAGCACAAGCAGCTAACAAGCACCATGTACACTTAGCTCATATTCAGCGTTATGAAATGTGGGTCACAGCAGTTAATTAAATAATAATATTCAGCAAGATGAAACACTCAAAGCAATAGCCTTCATAAATAAATCATTAAATGCTGAGGCATGAACAAGCGACTGAAAACAGAAATAAGTCAGCATAATCCTTCCAAGTTGTAGTCTGTACTCTTTTCTCAGTCCCTCTACTGTGCATCTACATCTCTAAAATCAGCACATGTTCATTTTAATCTCTCAGATCTACAGTTCATCACACTTGTACAGTCATGCCATTCTTAAGGTCCATAAATCTTTTAGAGATTACAAAAATAAATAAATAAATAAAAAGCTGCCTTATAAAACCTCTTTTCACTCTTGATCATTCTTTCCCAGAACTAGCTTTCCCATATGTCACATATCTACTGCATGTAACCACACCATAACCTTACTTCTCATTTTTATTGACATGGACCACCCAAAATAATTTGATTACACATTTCACAATCAAACCGGGCCTGCATACTCACTTATCCATAGGGATAATTTTCCCTAACTATATTCTTATTCCATGTGTGTCTTCAGGGATGATTCATGTACAACTACAGTTACATCAAACTCTTCCAAATCAGTCCCTTTTGACAATAAAATATAGCATCATATATTTTTCTTAATGCAGTTTTACTGTATTTTACATATGAACTTGGGAGAACATATCATGAAGATGCCTTTTGTAGCTTGCGATCAAGCTCAGTCATCCCTACTTGCCCCCAGTAGTAAGACTCCCATGGGTGCAGCAGGAACACACCACATAAACCGTAGTAAAGAAATCAAGTTTTAAGGAGGCCTCATTTTGCACAGTACCAAATGTTATAGCTTCAAACATACAAACCAAAGTAAAAGGGAACAAGTGAGCCAGCAACACACATAAATGTCTCCAGAATGATATAAGCGTGTATATTACTAGCATTTTCACTGATGGCTTCTAATATAACTTGCAGCCTTAAGGTTTAGGACATCTAACAATATGACACTATCTACAAACAGATTAAGGGTGGCACTGTGGTACAGTAGTTAGTGCTGTTATGTCATAATGCTTGTTTTTCTGGACTAGTTTCTGACTGGATTGCCTTCTGTGTGGAGTCTGCATGACTTCCCTGTGTCTGTGTGACTTTTTACTGGTATTCTACTTTCCTTCCATATTCCAAAGGCATGTAGGCAGGTGAAATGGAAAGCCTCCAAATTGTCCATAGATATGTTTGTGTGTGTGTGTGTGTGTGTGTGTGTGTGTGTGTGTGTGTGTGTGTGTGTGTGTGTGTGTGTGTGTGTGTTGTCTTCCCATCTAGGTTTATATCTGTCTTACATTTGTTGACTTCTGAACATGCTCTAGCCCCCCCCCCCCCCTTAATCATGTCACAAGAAACCCATGATGGTGCCTAGAAGAAGCCACAAAGTTAAAATTAAAGCCATGTGCACATGTGGTTAAAGCATAGGAAATGGAAATGAACAGCATTTAATCAGATTCGCTTGTCATACGAAGCAAAAATCATTCTTTAATAAAAGTAAGAAATAAAATAAAGTGTTTCTCAGAATCTGCAAATTACAGAAACCAAAAAAGACGAAAAGGATGAAATGTGTCTAGACACTGATGAAATACAGAAACAGAGTGATATACATGGTTTTCACTGTACTGAGACTAGTTGCTGATCTGAATAATAAATGTATACAGTTTAATCTAGACACTGAAGATGAATGTACTATTTTGTTAGTATCCACTTTTAAAACTTTAACGCTGCAAAGCACTGTGAGTAAATTAAGATGCATTTTGCAGTCATAGACACAGTAGAAAGTGAAGGCTAAGAAATAGGTTCTATTGACATGTTAGAACAAGAAATATAAAGTTTTATTTTGAGTTGTATCTTTTGGAAAATGAATCATCCAAACATTGCATCTAGTCTGATGCCAGAAACGTAGACTAAAACAAATTCATATCAGACAAAGAAATGTTCACACATTTCAGCTGCTGCCACTTTTAAGTTTTGCGAAGGGGTAGGATTTTTTCTGTGCAGGTATTTTTATATACCAGATACCCCCAATAGACTTCACTGGATTTTTCCCCAGGTAAATTACAAATGCTGGGGGTGAGATGGAGAAGAGACTGGTAAACTAGGAAAATATTTTGGGGAAATGTAATGAGGTGGCATATATTAAGGATTCCCTATTCTAGTGCTTTTAATTTTAAAAAACAAGTGAAAAAAAATATATATATATATTTCATATTTTTGCTGTTTGCTAGATTTTTTATTTTATTTGTTATTAAAGTGTTAAAATATATTATTTGGAATTTTGGACTATTCCTTTGCATTTGAACTCCCTTCCTAGTCGGTCAATCTTTTGTGTATCAGTAAAAAACATTTAGACACCATAACATTAAAGTCTAAAGTAGAGTTACTATTAGCAGGCAATTTAACTTGTATGTTGTCCTCCAATGACACCACAAGCTCTAAACCCTTCAAAATGTCCCCTGTTGCCAAGCACCTGAACAGCTACAGAAACCTAACTGACATTGATGGTATAAAAATATTATCATCCCTGAAGTATTCTCACTACTCTTACATATTTGGCACACAGACCAACATAGACAAAGTCTTTGTAACCAGTTCTTTACTGGCCAAAAACTGATATTGTAATGCTGACATCATGCTCTACGTCTGACCACAATGATATCACCTTCAGTGGAGCGGAATACATATGTAAACTGAACAAGGAATATCAGCATATCATGCAGCATAAAAATATGTCTTTATATCAATAAATATGAAAAAAATCTGATTACAATCCTACTTAATTAATCCCAAGTATCAGTAAGAAACTAAGGTCCCTCATAAAATCCTCCAAGGCTAACTTCGAATGAAAAATAGCCAAGGATTCGAAAGATAACAACAAAGCCTTCTTTAACTATGTCAAGAATCTAAGTGGCAACCCGCAGATATGCTCTGAGCTAGTGCAAAATAGCACAAAATATACTGAACTCACTGATATTGCCAACATCCTGGCAGATAGATTCAGTGCAAACTTCACACCCCTCTCACCCTCAAAAGGGCCCACAATACTGGAAAAGTGTAGTGTCCTGGAAATCACAGATGCACAGGTGAAAACAGCCCTTTCAAAAGCCAAAAGCACAGCGTCAATGGGGTCAGATAGTGTCCCAGGCTGCGTCTTGCACGAACTACAGAATGCACTAACCCCCCACCTAAACACACTGTTCAACCTCAGCCTCTCCACAGGCTACGTGCCCATAGAATGGTGCACAGCAATGGTTATTCCGCTCCACAAAGGAGGAGCCACAACTGACCCTGGTAACTATCACCCCATAAGCCTGACTAGCCTGGTCTGCAAGGCTATGGAGCGCATCATTACGGAACTCATTAACAAAGACATTGGGAACCTTCAAACACTTGACCCAACCCAGTTCGGCTTTGTTAAGGGCAGATAATGCCTACTAAACCTGGTTGACTTCTTCAAGACAGTCACCAAGGCCATATATGAGGGAAAGGTAGTTCACACAGCCTACGTTGACCTCGCCAGGGCTTTTGACACCATTCCCCACTCTGGAATTATAGAAAAACTCACAGCCTGAATATAAACCCCTACGTCACGAGATGGGTTGCCAACTGGCTTACAGATAGAACTCACATGGTAAGAATAGCGGGCTCCAGGTCAGACTTTAAATCAGTCAGAGGTGGTGTCCCACAAGGCTCGGTCCTGGGATCCCTACTGTTCGGCATATACTTCTCAGAAGTACAGGCAAACACAGGAGGAATTTGGCTAACTAAGTTCGCCGATGACTGCAAACTGGGAGCCATAATTGACTCTCCGGCTGACATGGACATTTTCCAAAAGGGCCTTACTGAGACGGACACCTGGTGTCAAAGTCATGGTCTCAAGCTAAATGCCAAAAAATGCAGAGTCATCCCATTTTGGAAAACAAAACACCCATGAATTACCACACAGGTGGCAGCCCCCTTAATACAGAAGAGGTAATAAGAGATCTGGGGACCCAGGTAGACAGTAAACTATCCTTTGACAATGATATTGCCAAAGTAGTTATGAAATCCTTCTATGTATCCCATCTAATTACTAAAGCAGTAGTATCCAACCCGCAGGCCGCATGCGGCCCTCAGACCTCTTCCATGCGGCCCGCGACCCTTAAATTAAAATTTTACTTTTTTTCCCGTTTTTTGTAATGTTTGCATCCTTTCGCAGGTGTGCGCATGTGCCAAAGCACCCTCCTGTTAGTTTTCGCACCGTTATATGCATTCGCGGGAAAGGAAGAGCTGACTTGCGTCCTTTAGCTGATCTGCGCATGCGCGAAAAGCACCCTTCCATTAGTTTTCGCGCCGATAGTTGCATTCGCGGCAAAGAAGAGCTGAGGGAAGACGAGAGCATCGTGCTGAAGAAAAGTTGAGAGAGATCGAGAGAGGGAATTGTAATTTTTACACACCGACTACTACACCAGGTAAGTTACGTATGTAGTGAGCACAATATTGAATTATAGGTGTCACTACAGCTCCCTAAATGGATATGCTGCTATATGTTCTTCACCATTCCGATGAGAGCAGGGATTCTTACACTTTCAGATACATTTTTTTCTTGTATGTGATGTCTGCAGAGTTTGCATATTCTCCCTGTTTTACATTCATTACAGTAAGATACGTCCAAAACAGATACATTACGTAACATACTATGAATAAAACAAAACAAAGAAAAAATATATAAGCATGTTGTAAATTTTACAATGTAAAAGCTATGTTCATGTGAATTAATATATACAGCTGTACAAAAGTTTAAAATTTTGAATTGAAAGCTCTGTTACTTAGCCTGAATTGTGAAAGCATGAACATTTGGTTTCCTCAAAGAAGGTATCTTTGAAGAAAGACTGTTTGAATGTTTCTGCAATTTGATAGGCATTTCCTTCTGGAGAAGGCTTTCCCTCTTAGTGATAGTTTGAATTTGGGCCTGGAAAGTATAAGCAAGTTAGACTGGTTGTTTCTAAATGTGTAATTTAGGTCTCTCAGAGGTAGTATCATTTCCTATTGTAAGAATTTTGAGTATATGTTCCTAGTTAGCGGGTGTGCTACCGACTGTTGTTAGGCAGTGCATTGCCTGAAATATTTCACAATGGTCTTCCTTTGGCCAGCAAGCAGTGCAAATTTGCGTATCTTTAATTCTGTTTACTGTACTTTTTGACAGTAATAAATAGAGTGCTTGCCGAGTGTTGATAGGACACATTCTAGCTTAGGAAAGAGAACATTTTTAGATGCACATTTATAGGAAGTAGGGGGTAGGAAGTGGGATATTCTGTAGCATAGTTTTAATTGAGAAAAAACTTTGACGGTAATTTTGTTTGTGTGATTACTGACGTTGAGAAGATGAACCAGTGTTATGCTTAGGTATTTCTGCTCTTCTTCCTTGGAAATATTATTGCCTTTTGCATCTTTATTAGCTCTGGTAATGGTTGAAATTTCTTTACACTTGCTAGCAATACATCAGTCTTGATGGAGCTGACTAGTATTGTGTTTGAAGACAAGCACAGAGGTCAGAGAATTTTGATTACAGATTTGTTGGGACAGATGTGTATTGCTATCTTCACCATATATGGTAGTATTAAGCTGTAGATTAGATTGATTGGTCCCTCAATTGAGCTCATCGGTTCAGTGGAGTTTGCTTTTTGAAGTGTTTTTCTTGTGGCAATCAGCTTTGCATTGCGGAGGTTTAAGTTGCTGACTTTCATGAGGAGAGGAGGGAACTCTTACCTGGTGGTGCCGCATAGGGCTAACGACCTTTATTTGCTTCTGAAAGTAGTAGACCTATATTATCCCTGAACTATGTATTGCATCCTTCTCTGTTTTGTTTTCTGGTGCAGAAATCAGGTGTGATGGTGCTTTGGACCCTATTGCATTAGGAGGGCATCAATTGATTTTATCAGAAGTTCTTACGATGTAAAGTGATCTTTGAGGGGACTGTCCTTGATGGATTCTAAATCCCCTGCTGCTTCCATGCTTGTGGGCAGCCAGTGTATCCAACCGGTTTGGAGATGTTCATCATGCTGATCACTGCTGCAGTAGCCTTAGTTGTATGGGTTGTATCCTGCTTAGGATGTAAAAGCTGGCCAGAATCCAGAGCTTCAGGGTGCCTTCCACGTACCTACTCAGTCAGCTTGAGCTGACTAAAAGACATGTTTGGGTGCCAAGCCTTTCAGAGCTTTCCTGACACTGAAAAGTACACTCCTGAAGTTTTCAAAGATTGGCAGTCAGCTTGTGCTATTAACTTGCTGGACAGAAGTTCCCTTTGTGGAGAAAATGCTTTCATTTAAAAAAAAAAAAATCTTTTTTATAACTCCTTTCCTGTTCAGGAAATGTATTTTAAAGCTAAGAGTTTGTGTTTTAATGGACTATCATAAGGCCATACTATACTTTTAAACAAGAGCGCTGTTTTTCCTGTCAGTTTCAGTTATTTTAAACAACTTCTACATTTTTTTTCTGTGGAGTAATTGTGTTTTTACTTTTTTGGCGCTGTCAGGTTTTTTTAAAGTGCTTTTTACTCTTTTATGTGTAAAAAAGTGAGTTTTAAAGACTTAAGTTTTACTGGCTCTTGTTGCTTGTTTTCCCTGGGAAAGAGGCACCAGTTTTTGCATGACTGTGGAGTAAACTGTCGGTCTCATAATTGGTGGTACTTCTAGCCACAAAAAGAAAACGTTAAGTAAGCTGGCTTTGTCACCACAGCATTCTAGCAATTGACATCAGCCACAGGTGGGTGACTTTGCTGTGGCCATTAGCTGTACCTTAGACAACTCCTCTTTTACCCCCAGGTCCCTCTGGTATAGCACCTGCAGCCATGATAGACCAGGGGTTAGCCATGTCCACTGTGGCTGTTGAGGTCCCCTCAGCGGGCAAGGGAGAGTCCCTGGTCCTGGGAGAGGGAACAGGGATGGCTTCCCTTTTTTGCCAGAATGTTGTGTCCAACTCTGAGCAAATTGATGCTGCTATTAATTAACACTGTTGGCATCATTGCTCTTGTCAAGAAGAAACAGAAAACTAAACATGTATCTACTCCTCCTCCTAATTTCCGTAGGATAAGTTTACTGGGATCTGACTCGGGCTACTGATCCTCCTTATATGACGGTTTCTGGTAAATGAAAGAGGGATGCCTCTCTTCTCCTGAAGAGATTCAGGATTCTATATTTGGATAAGAAGAAGGGGCAGGCAATGGATTTTCTCTTCAGATTTCTGATTCAGACTTGGAGCCCAGTTTCTGAATCTCCCTGTGTGTGTGTGTGTGTGGGGGGGGGGGGGGTTCTGTTTCTCACACTATTTCCAGAATGTGCCATTGTTTCCCGCAAGAGAACACTGAGGTTTCTCCAGTCCCTCAAGAAATATAATGAGCTGTTAACAGGAAATTTCAAGAACCTTCACCCATTCCTCCAGTTCTGTCAGCTTTGGAGGATATGTTACTGCCTGCCATTTTCCTGGCACCCAGCCAGCTGCCCCTAAAAATGCAGATGGGATGTATAAAGTCCATCAGTCTGTTAATTCTTTTATACTCAAAATCTGACCCATCAGTTGTAGCTTTAGTTAATCCTACTGGTGCCAAACATTTATTTAATTATAATCCAACTGTTTCTGATGAGGATGGGAAGATTAAGTTTGGGGAAAAGTCTGTGCTTCTGCAACATTCATGTTTAGGATTTTAAATTGTCAGACTCATATGTTTGTTCTAACTGTGAACGTATGAATGTTTTGTGTGCTTTTTTTTTTTGTGAGAAAAAAATAAGTCTTTACATTTACTTTTATTGTGTAAGTCACCACTTACTGTTTACAGTTACAGTGATATTGGCATGAGTATCAAATTAGATTACATGTGTTAGTATTTTAGGCAGTTCCCAAGGGGTAAGACATTGTTGTCATATCCTTGTAAACAAAATTCTTGATTTTTAGTGAGACTGTAATGTCCTTTATCCCTACTTGTTGTTTCCCAGATTTAGGTGCATAGAAAGGCCGGTTACTTCTTAATGCTACCACAATAAGCTCAGCTAGAGTGTTACAGGATAACATCTCGTCTCATGCAGAAACTTTTATATATAATTAAGTTGCTTCCTCCCCCATGTACACAGGACGGCTTTGGCAATGCAGTGTCTTATTTTTCATCAGCGGGCCTTGTGTGATATGAACGAAGTAAGGCAGAGCACCATCTTTGTTTTCAACACTTAATTTTTCTCTACTTCGTGTATCTGCATAAATGAGGCTTAGTTTAACTTAAGAAGTTTAATAACTGGGTGTAGCATTCTTCTGTGAAGCCTCAGAGATCTGCATAGTGGTGACATATTCCTCATACATGGAAATGCAAGTCACCACTGCCTCACAGGTGACATTAGCTGTCAGTGGATAAGGTTTAGCCATGTTGTCCTTTTCATGATTTCCCACTATCTGAATCCAATCAGTTTTATAATTCTCACATGAAGTGTTGTGTTCTTTCCAAATGCGTTATCTGGGACAGAGGTTTCCTGCTTTAAAGTTAAGAGTTGCATCCTGTTTTGTTTAGCTGCATTTGTTGGTTAGATGGGCCGTGCATATCACAGGACTCCCAAGTGTGAAACTTTAGTTTAGCTGACATCCTAACCAAGCCATGCATTTTTAGTTTTTGGTGGCAGCAAAGAATTCTTCCACTATGTTAAATGCATAACTGTTTTCAAGCATTGAACAGCCTGAAGTGCAGAAATATAACTTTTAGTTCAGAATGTTTTTTTTTTTTTTTGTAGTAAGTTAATTTTTGCTTTTCCATCACATAACTTGTTGATTTCATGGAATGGTGATGTTACCTAAAGTATCCACCAAGAAGTCCATCTGCAATGCAAGTTGGCAGAAAAGGGGATATTCCTCATCAGTAATTTAGTTTATTTATTTATTAGTTTATTTATTTATCACTGTGAAGGGAATTGAGGAAAAGCCTAAAAGGGTATGTATGCCACATTTCTAGATACTGCAGAGGAGGAAGTCTTGGAGGAAAAACTCAAAATAGCAACCACAAAATAGAAATTCAATACTTGTTAACCTAGAAAAAAATCATTTATTAGTCATTTACTCCTTGCAAGAAACCAGGGGTCAATGAAAATTATATGCTTCTGTTACTGAGGGTAAAGTATCAAAACAAAGAGTGTGAATCTGGTTGTGTAATTCACTTAAGAGACAAAAGTTAGTGGTATACAAAATTATTAACCAAGGTGCACGCTTTTGTGAAAAACATAGGATGCCATATCTTAAGCTGATGATGTATGCAGAGTAAATAAAATTATAAACAGCTAAGCAATTAAATGAGGAAATATAAATGGATAAGATAGAATCTGTGTCAAATAATTAAATGAAAAAAAATGCAATAAAAGTAGTGGCAATAAGAAAGTGAATTATAAGGTACACAAAAGTATGGCACAGTTGAAATTCAAGCTATATACAAACACACACACTGATTTGATTTATATACAAACACACACACTGATTTGATTTATATACAAACACACACACACCTGGGGAAGGCTGGCACAGGTTCACTAGTTATGCCCTCTTCTGCACAGATGAAGAACAATAGCTTCATTCACTTTGAAACGCTGTCTGAGCAAAGCCACGTAAATACTGAAAAATATGCGGCATTACTTAATAGTTTATCACAGGAGTTTGAGAGTAGATTTCACGATTTTAGAAAACACCAACAAGAGTTCAGTATATTTGCTACTCCATTCTCAGTTGACATCAACATGTTGCCTGCAAACCTGCAACTGGAATGCATAGAATTGCAGTCAGATATGCAACTTAAAGAAAAATTTCTGCACGCATCTTTATTGGACTTTTATAAGTTATACCTACCAAAAAGAAAAATATCCGTCACTTCACGAACATGCCCTGTTCATGACATCTCTGTTGGGGAGTACATACATTTGCAAGCAATTTTTTTCTCATATGAAGTATACAAAAAATAAAATCAGAACAAAAATTTCAGATGAGCATCTTGAAAGTACTCTTCGCATCGCCACTACCTGTATCAAAACCGATATAGATGCACTGGTATCAAAAAGACAAGCTCAGTGTTCACATTAAAAAGGTTATGCTCATAATGTTTGTCTACTACTCAAAAGAACAATCCTGACTTGACAGCCTGAACCTCCTGATATGGACACTTAAGTATAACAAAAACTAGGACCAATAAGTTTGAATTCTGCGAAGGTCTGTGCCTGGCTGCACCCTTGTGAACAGATTTCACGAATAAACACTGCCACTACTAATAAAGTCAATTATTTCTTTAAATTTGAGAAATGTAACAAACACTGGAAGACCCCGTCCAAATTATCAGCAAACATTTGGAAAAACCTCAAGTTGGAGATTTATAGTAATCTAAGGAAGAAATACAAAAAGGTGTTATCTGATGATGCTATGCCTCATTGAGTGGATCTGTGCAAGTCATCAGCTGAAATGTGCACTCATGCAGATTGGAGAGGCAACTGCAAAAAAGCAGGTGTGAGATTACCTTGTGAAACTGGAGTGTGTTGTTGCATATTACCATGTTCTTTGTGGTTCCATAGTAAGTGGGTGAACCAAAGTTAAACATGTTCTACCATCTGTTAGTCAGTGAAACAAATGTAAAAATACAAATTGTTCATTTTTTAAGAAGTAAAAGTCTCATCATTCCTGCAAGCTGCGCATCACCACTGAAGAAACTTCTTTCCTCTTCAGACCAGCCTGACCAGACAGCTGTGCAAAAGCAAGAAATATTGTCAGTGCCATATTTCAGGGACAGATTCCAAAGCTAAAAATGTGCCTTTCCAAAGGGGTGCTCAGTTTGAGAATACCACTAAAGAAATGTCTTTCCTCTTCAGACCAGCCTGTCCAGACAGCAGTGCAAAAGCAAGAAATATTGCCAGTGCCATATTTCAGGAACAGATTCCATAGCTAAAAATGTGCCTTTCCAAAGGAGTGCTCAGTTTGAGAATACCACTGTAGAAACTTCTTTCCTCTTCAGACCAGCCGGACCAGACAGCAGTGCAAAAGCAAGAAATGTTGCCAGTGCCATATTTCAGGAACAGATTCCATAGCTAAAAATGTGCCTTTCCAAAGGAGTGCTCAGTTTGAGAATACCACTGTAGAAACTTCTTTCCTCTTCAGACCAGCCTGACCAGACAGCTGTGCAAAAGCAAGAAATATTGCCAGTGCCATATTTCAGGGTCAGATTCCAAAGCTAGAAATGTGCCTTTCCAAAGGGGTGCTCAGTTTGAGAATACCACTGAAGAAACTTCTTTCCTCTTCAGACCAGCCTGACCAGACAGCAGTTCAAAAGCAAGAAATACTGCCAGTGCCATATTTCAGGGACAGATTCCAAAGCTAAAAATGTGCCTTTCCAAAGGAGTGCTCAGTTTGAGAATACCACTGATGAACCTTCATTTATCTTCAGACCAGCCTGACCAGACAGCAGTGCAAAAGCAAGAAATGTTGCCAGTGCCATATTTCAGGAACAGATTCCAAAGCTAAAAATGTGCCTGTCCAAAGGAGTGCTCAGTTTGAGAATACCACTGAAGAAACTTCTTTCCTCTTCAGACCAGCCTGACCAGACAGCTGTGCAAAAGCAAGAAATATTGCCAGTGCCATATTTCAGGGACAGATTCCAAAGGTAGAAATGTGCCTTTCCAAAGGGGTGCTCAGTTTGAGAATACCACTGAAGAAACGTCTTTCCTCTTCAGACCAGCCTGACCAGACAGCTGTGCAAAAGCAATAAATATTGCCAGTGCCATATTTCAGGGACAGATTCCAAAGCTAGAAATGTGCTTTTCCAAAGGGGTGCTCAGTTTGAGAATACCAGTGAAGAAACTTCTTTCCTCTTTAGACCAGCCTGACCAGACAGCAGTGCAAAAGCAAGAAATGTTGCCAGTGTCATATTTCAGGGACAGATTCCAAAGCTAGAAATGTGCCTTTCCAAAGGGGTGCTCAGTTTGAGAATAACACTGAAGAAACTTCTTTCCTCTTCAGACCAGCCTGACCAGACAGCAGTGCAAAAGCAAGAAATGTTGCCAGTGCCATATTTCAGGAACAGATTCCAAAGCTAAAAATGTGCCTTTCCAAAGGAGTGCTCAGTTTGAGAATAAGAAACTTCTTTCCTCTTCAGACCAGCCTGACCAGACAGCTGTGCAAAAGCAAGAAATGTTGCCAGTGTCATATTTCAGGGACAGATTCCAAAGCTGGGAATGTGCCTTTCCAAAGGGGTGCTCAGTCTGAGAATACCACTGATGAACCTTCTTTCATTTTCAGACCAGCCTGACCAGATGTAGCATGTCTTGAATAATTTCAGGGACAGATTCAAAAGCTAGAAACAGAAGAATACATGAGCGCTTTGGACAACATATCATATGGGCATTAAGGACATGATGGAAGACATGGACATCTTTAGGAAACCGGCAAAATCACAGGTATGATCTCATACAAATTGAAGGGTTCGTACCTGTTAAATATTTTGTTTTACAAATAAACTTTGATGTTAAACTAAGATGTTAGATTTCACTGTTTTTTAAGAATTTGAATGGGATTGAATTTTAGGACAAATATTATGCATTTATTACATTTATTCATTGTTCAAATTCACCTACAATACAGCCAGGGGGTCGACTTTGGTCCCCCGCGGCAACGATAGAGTTAACTATATGATATATTTTACATGCGGTCCCCAGACAACTTCTGTTGACTCAATGCGGCTCCTGCAAGTGAAAAGGTTGGACACCCCTGTACTAAAGGGCTCACATCTAGAAATAAAGAGGTTATAGTGCCATTCTACTCGTCACTCATCAGACCCATAATAGAGTACAATACCCCATTTGGGATGTACCTCACAAGACACTTCCAACAGCTGGAAAGACCATAAAAGTACCTCACCAAGAGGATTACTGGCCTCAAACATATGTCCTATGCAGCCCGACTGGAAACACTCCAGCTGCACTCAGTCGCATATCGCTTACTCAGAGGTGATCTCTGCCTGACTTACAAAGCCATGTCCAACTCAGAATTGATGGACATGCTCCACCTAAAGAAATCCAAGTCACTGTGAGCCACTCGCTCTAGTGAGCTAAACCTCACCACAACAATAAATAGAACATGCTGGAGGGATAGATTCCTGTCACAGAGACTCCCCATGCTTTGGAACAAAATTCCTACCTACATTAGGCAGAGTCCCTCGCTAACACTCTTCAAGAGAAACCTTGACGAGTGGATGGGTAACAGAAAATACACCCCTGGGATCACTTCATTGGCTCTTCTTGACAAAGGCTCAGTTAATTAATCAATGGGGCAGCGAAAGCTGACACACTCTGGCTAGGCTTATAAATGCCATTGGGCAGATTGCCTCGTACCTACCTATGAACCTATGCATCACTTAATACTGACTCCTTAAACTTCTGTCAAAGTCCACTGCTTATCTAGTAACAGTGCAAGGATTTAAAGAATGGTTTCTAGATGAAATAAAGCTTTACTTAGATGCCATTAATAATGGAGGGGTTTCAGATATTATCTTATGGGACACTTTAAAGGTAGTCTTACATGGTAAAGTCAAAAGTTGGTATATAAATTAAAGGAAAGAGTGGGATAAAAAACTGGTAGGCATACAAAAAGAAATTGAAGATCTAAACTAAGACTTACATCAAATGACAAATCAGCATTAGCTGACATATGTAAACTGAACAAGGAATATCAGGATATTATGCAGCATACAAATATATCTTTATATAATAAATATGAAAAAAAATCAGATTACAATCCTACTTAATTAATCCCAAGAGTATGCATAGGATTGCAATTGGATCTAAATATTTAAATTAAAAAAATCATATAAAAGAAATATTATACACTAAAAATTAATCAGACTATCAAAGTTACATATCTAAAAAAAATCTTATGTTTCAAAAGCCATTACAAGAATATTAATAATAATAATTCATGTACAAGTGATAACAAAAGTATAGACAACTTTCTTGCTAATAATATTCAAAAGAAACTATCCAAACACATTATTAATAACAGAGACAAACCCTTTTCCTTTAAAGAATTAAAGGAACAAATAAAAAATCTTAAGACAAAAAAGGCACAAAGGTTGGATGGTCTAATTCTGTAATTTGACAAACTCTTACCTGATAACATCTTGAAAATCTTACTCAATGCATTCCAAGAAGTTAAAACCACACCAAACATCCCTCCCTCATGGAAATATTCTACCATCTCTCCCATCTTAAAACCAAATAAACAGTCCAACCTTTGCACATCATACAGGGCAATTTCTTTGCTTAACATTGATTACAAGATATTCATGTCTATCTTAGCAGACAGATTAAATACTATTCTTTCAATATTAATTCATGAAGATCAAACCAGGTTTATCAAAAACAGAAAGGTACAAGACAATGTAATTAGATTACTGTCCTTAATAGACTTAGCAAACAAAAAAATGAGCTTTCTATTTTAAGCCTTGATACAGATAAAGCTTTTGACTCCCTAAGTTGGCCATATCTGTTTAAAGCTCTGCAAAAATACAGTTTCTCCCCAAACTTTATAGGATTAATTAAAAACTATAGGAAAAGTCCATAGCCTATGTAAAGATGGGTTCTTATCTATCTAGCCCATTTGAAATATTAAGAGGTACTAAACAAGGGGTGCCCCCTCTCCCAATTACTCTTTGCCCTGACTTTTGAGCCTCTTGCAAATTATGTTAGAAATAATGACAACGTTAAAGGATATAAAGTGTCAGACAAATTATTCCCCAAGATACAACTGTTTGCTCATGACCTACTAATAACTTTTAATGATACTGAACATTCAGTAGATTACCTATTATATAATCACTTCTTTGCAAACATCTCTGGTCTAAAACTGAATCACGCCAAAACTCAGGCACTTCTAGTAAATAAAAATGTTACTATGAAACTTAGATCAAAAAGAGACAAACTGGGAGGGCACGCATATTAAATATTTGGGTATCATTTCTGAATCTAATTATAAGAAATCACTCACATCTAATTACCAACAACTTATAAGCGCAATTACTAGTCTAAAAGCAGTTGGAACAGACTCTTCTTCACATGTAACGAAAGGCTAACTTTAATCAAAATGATACCGTTACCTAAAATTGTATTCACTGGCCAAGCTCTAATAATTCCCTCACCTGTCAAAATTCAGAAAATTAATAACTTATTACTCAACTTCCTTTGGTATCCCAAAAATAAAACAAAAATGTCTCTTCTCTGGCATACCATAAGCTGGGATGAAGGAAGTATAGGGTTCCAAATACTGATTTTTATTTAAACTCCACATTTATTATTTCTTATATATCATATTGGAAATCAATACATGAAACCTTGCTTCTTAATAGAAATAGGACATTGTTGCTTGAACCATATACTCAAATACATATAAACATCTTTATATGGATTTTAAAAATATACATTCAAAGTGAAAGGTCAAAACTTGTTCTCACACCTCTTATAAACCAGATATTGCTGTTGTTTAAAAAGCTTATGTTTTCTAATCAGTTAAGAATTTATTAATAATTATGTTTCCTAACACTTACATAAATGAATGTTTGATATCTTTTGATACTCAAAAAATGTTAGAATTTAAGAAGGGTGACCTATTATATTGGAATCAATTTCTTTCAGCTAATAAAATAAATTCTGCAGACTATTTGATCAGCAGATATAGTTTGCAAAATGGCAACTGGCTGGACATCCAAACTTGTAAGGATTTCATACATACTAAGCTCGCACCCTCACTAGAGGCACACAATAAGAGTAACTTAAACATCTTTGATTTTATCTCAACAATTATTAATAGCTCACCCAAGAACATTTCATACATATCTATTATTTATAAAATTCTCAGAAATTACTTTAGCAAAACAGATGTTTCTTTTTGGAATTATTCAAGTGAAGTTAACAGGCAAGTATTCTAAGAAAAAGATAAAAAAAAAATGTTTACAGTCGTTGAAGGAATCCACATCTTCCCTGTTCTGGCATGTATACACATGGAAATTTTTACATAGACTTTTTTTATCCTACATAGACTAGCAATAATGTACAAGAAAGATGAAACGAAATGCTGGAGATGTGGACACCCTGATGCTGACTGGGTGCGTATGGTTAATTGCAAAATAAAATCCCCATTTTGGTTAGACTTTAAATATCTTTGTAAAGCTCTATGAAATGACAGCTGTATAATTTTCCTTTATCCTTTTCAATGTTCTGTTCCTGAAGTCATTCCTAAAAACAAAACATTTTTACTATGGTCTATCCTCTCTATAGCAAGGAAAATTGTTACTAAAAATTGGAAATCCCAATCTACTCCTGTCCTTAAAGTTGAATTTATTCATCTTGTGAAATACATTTGTAAGAATGAGATTGCTCCTATAAAAGCAAGGACTAACAACACAATTCATCATTTAATTGCTTGTAAAAATTGTCTAATCTGAGAAATATTAAGTGTTCTCCTGTGTATATTGCTTTTTTCGTTGTTATGGACATTGTACACAGTTTGTTTTTTCTTGTTACTATACTGTTAAGTTCCTGTGTTATAAAATGAATAAAAACATTTTAGAAAAAAAAAAGCTTCTACCATCCAGTTTACCCATGTGTGCAAACAGGCACCTGGTATTTGTCCCACTCTTAATCTAGAATATACTCTCACACGTTTTCCTCCTTTTCCCTCTTAGGCCACCCAATGGATTTCTGAATCTTTCCACTGTAGTCGGATGCACACCATCTGCAACATTTTTGGGCCACCCAATAGATGTCTGAATCTTTCCACTGTAGTCGGATGCACACCATCTGCAACATTTTTGGTAACAGTCACTTAATGAAAAGTAATACTTCCTAAAAGCTGCTACGAGTTTCTCAACTGACACCACTTCTTAACCCTTTCACTCTTATGTCTTCCTTTAAAACATTCTGCAGTGCCAAATGTCCCCCTTCAGTGAGTTATATTTTTAAGTAAGCATCACAATCAATCACAGTGGCACTTCTTTAGTTATACAGTATGACTGAGTGCCACGTTGTCCTACTAAAATCAGCAATTATTTAGAAAAATGGACCTTCCATAAGTGCACATTCAGAATACTGAGTGAGGTTGTTACGTAAGAGATCTGGTGTTCGCCATAATTGCTGGTTGCTATACTGCTGTTGGAATTACAGTAGTCCTAGTTGCTTAGGGTTACCACCTTTATAGCCTTCCATTTACTGACATAAAAGCCATCACCCTGCATAATCAAAATGCACCCCTTGCCTAAGGATAACCATCTCCCTTATTAGCAAGCCATGCATAGAAGTGCCAGTTTTTAAATGTCATACATAATGATTGCAAGAGCAGTCTTAAATGATATGAGGTCCTGGGAAATGTGTTCCATGGCACTCCCTACCCTACTGGCTACTGTCACCCCAGCAACCACTAGAGTGCTTCTCTGTTTTCCTCCAATCCTTACCTCTCCTCTTTATACAATACACAGTACTTTTGTTTTGTTTTCTCACACTTTGTTTTACTTGTCATCTTTTTCCTACTTCTTTTTAACACATCTTAACTAGTCAATTCTGAACTATAGTAACCAAGCAGGTGAGAATTTAATTAAGCTATGGGACTCTAAATGTTCCAAGCTGCATTTTAGAGCTTTTTTTCCACAGCCTTTGGTCCAATGATGACCTGAACAAAAATCATGACTAAGGAAAGAAACTACTTTTTTGTTTCTTTCAAGGAAGGAATAAGTTATGTTCAAGGCTGATGACAGCAGTTAGCAACAAACTGAGTAGTAGTTACCTATAAAATGAGAAGAAAATGCCCCCCCCCCAAAAGAAATTGTCATTTTCTGTGTACCCCTCTTGTGTTAAATCGGGATGATAGTGTAAGGACAAATGGCCATTGTAATGAATTTTCAAGTTGCTGCTGTCATACATCTACACAGCATGACTCCTCAGCCATAACCAAAAGGTTGACACTTTGTGAAGCCCTTTGAAGTTAAGCTAGGACAAAACTGAAAGAACAGAGTACAAGACATTATATAGAGAAAATAAGAATACTGAACCAGCACAGCAAGGCATAACACAATTTATTTCAAGAAACAAATGGAGCTAAAAGAAGTAAGCAAGCACTTTTGCGACATTCACATCGCTTCATCAGATTCTGATGTGCCTAGCTGTGCTGGTTTGGTATTTTTTATTTTCTCTACATATAGTCCGCTTATTAGAACCGCACCTTTATCCTGGTCTTGACTGCTACAGTTGCTGTTTTTACAACACATTTCAACCTACTGAAGTCAGCTGTACACATGCAGCATCTGTCAGTTCTTTTAACCCCAAGAGACAGACACCTACAAATACATCTGAATTTAATTGTTAAAAAAAAAAAAGGGTAAAAAATGAACACACACAATATTTCTTTCAACTTGTGCCTACACAGTAGGGTCTATATCAAAATTCCGAACACAGAAAACACCGAATGTCAAAACGTCGAACCCAAACTATCGAATGTTGAAAATAGCGAAGCCCCAGAACATCGAAATCTTACCTAGGGTAAGATTTTGGTGGGCCATTCCGTGGCTTCGCTATTTCCTCCACTGTGGTGCGAGAGTTACGTACCTTAGGGTTAGGGTGCGGGTTAAGGTAAGTGGATAGCTAGTAATGTATGTATGGTGTAGTGTAGGGTTGTGTTTTGTTAACTGTATGTGTGTGTATTTATTGCTTTGTTTGTGTATAGTTTTGTAGGGTATGTGTGCGATAGTTACGGACCTTGGGGTTAGGGTGCGGGTTAAGGTAAGTGGATAGTTAGTAATGTATGTGTGGTTTAGTGTGGGGTTGGGTTTTGTTAACTGTATGTGTGTGGTTTATTTATTTTGGTGTGCTTGTATTGTGTGTATGTTTCTCGGAAGAGCAAATTTTTTCCCTGGGAAAAAATTTGCTATTCTGAGAGTTCTATGTTTTCAATATTCAAAATTCCAAGTTCGAACATATGGTGTTCAACATCTTGGATTTTCGAATATATGATATAAACCCACACAATACACTGGTCCTAGACAAACTATACAGAACTTCTGTGCACTTGTTTGAGGTGTGATTTTGAGGAAAATTAAAGAAATGACAACAGTATCCCCTCTGCTCACACAAAAGTACAGCTGTGTAAAATCTTACCATAACAGTATATGCCTTTCCCTTCATTGCTGCAGTATTCATAGCCAAAGGGATCTCCTGCCAAGAACAGCCCAACCTTCATCCAGCATACTATTTTATTTATTTTTATTTATTTTACATTTGTTGACCGGGACAGTCCAACTGGATGCATGTCCATTTTCAGCGGAGGCCCGGGGAGAAAAGCTCCTGGTAAACAGAAACATTAAAAACACGTTACAATTATTATTCTGACAAAGAGTACATAAACAAACAATAATAAACATGCTCCACAGGTTAGAGTTAAACCCTGGTGAAAGCCAGGGGTAAATTAAACAGTAGCTGATTAATAGATTTTACACAATCTAGGAGTTAGCCAGGCTTGATACAATGACGTAGCCAGTTTAGTGACAGATGTTGTTTGAGTCTAGTTTTAAATTGACCTAGGGAGGAGAGTAAAGTAAGTCAGCTGGAAGCGTGTTTCAGGATCTGCCTACAGAGTTTGCAAAGAGAGAGTCACCAGCTGCATTGTTAATTTTGCAATTAGTAGTCTGTTAGAGGATCTAAGCAGTCACGGATTGTGATAGGGGGTGATAAGATTTTTAAGTGCAGGAGTATTATCCGGATTATAAAGGATTTTCTAAGTCATGATCAGTTGGTTATACTGAATTAGACTGGGTAGTTCAAGCCACCCAAGCTGGTTAAGATTGATGCAATGTGTCCTAAAAGGCAACCCAGTGTCAAACCTGGCAATGTGGTTATAGCAGTTTAACAGTTTGTTAAGTACAGTCTTGTTTACATTAGAGATTATAGGGGATGCGTGCAGAAATGTTGAGAGAAGGTGAGAGCGAGCTATGTCAATTTTAGCTGGAAGAGTTAGGAAGGCTTTTATTTTGTAAAGTGACCCTAGTTTTTTATTGATGGTTTTGATCGATTGATTAACATGTAGGTCGAATTTTAGACTTATCTATAATGACACCTAGTAGTTTTGTAGAGGGGTCAGGGGAGATTAATGTGCCATCATTTGCATTTATGGTAAAGGTAAAAGCAGGAGACCTTTGTGTTGGTGACAATAACAGCATTTTAGTTTTTTTGGGATTTAGTATCAAACGACGTTCAGAAAGCCAGTCTTCTATAGTGTTAAAGGTGGACTGGGTAGCAAACCATAAGTCTGTTAGAGATGTGGCGGAGCAGATCAGGGTGGAGTCATCAGCGTATTGGATACAGCTGACTTTTGGGATAACAGTATATAGGTCATTAATGAAGATGGAAAACAGCAGGGGTCCCTTGTATAGAGCCTTGTGGTACTCCAAGGGTGTTGGGTAGTAGGTTAGAGAGTTTGTTCTGCCAAAGAACAGCCTGCTGTCTCCCATTCAGGTAGGATGTAAACCATTGAAGTATCTTACCTTAGTATCTAGACAGAATGCTTGCAGGGTGTGTATTAGAAGTTGGTGGTCAACCATGTCGAATGCCTTGGAAATATCCAAGAAGAGGGCGGAAGATATGTGATTGTTGTTGCGATTATGGTTTATGGTGTTGCCGAAAGCTAGTACGGCTGCAATAGTGCTGTGGTGTGGACGGAAGCCGTGTTGGGTATCTGCCATGAGGTGATTCTAGATTAGGTGGTGCATAAGTTGCCTGTGAATACATTTTTCCATAATCTTTGCAAGCAGAGAGACTATGGCTATTGGTCTATAACTGGAGAATTCAGTAGGGCTGCCTCCTTTATGAATTGGGATTACATAGGATATTTTCCAGATGGTGAAACTCTAGCTTCTGTTATGGTTCGATTAATTAGTATTGATACTGGGTAGGCAATAGCATCAGCTGATTTTTGAAGGTACTCGGCAGGGAGTTGATCAGCAGAGAGTGTGGTGGGTTTTCATTTTTTGATCTAGGTACGGATAAGTGACGTGGCCACTGGTTGGAAGCTGAATGAGGGTAGGTTTCAAGGGGTGGTACTTTCAGAACCAGGGGAGCTAGGAGGTAGCTGGCTTGCTAGAGCTTGAATTGTCTCAGTAAAGAATCGGTTAAAACTATCTGAAACATCCTCGGGGGATTTATCAATAGTAGCAGCTGGGATGGGGGTAGAATTTTGTCCAGGATGAAGTAGATTATTCAATCCTGCCCTAAACTTCTGAGGGTTGTTTTGATTTACTGTCTGTAAGTTGCAGTGGTATTGTTTTTTTGTCTTGTAAAATGGATTTTTTGGTTTCGTTCCTAGATTGCCTATATTTAAATTGATCTTGGGGTCTTTAGTAGAACGCCATACAGCCCATAATTTGTTTCTATGGGTAATTTTGAGTCTAGACTCCTTAGAAAGCCATGGTGCAGTTTTTGCTTTTATTCTCTTTGAACGAGCAGTTGCATGCAAATCTAGGATCTCAAGAAATTTGTTATTAAAGTATGCAACTGCCTCCTCTAAGAGGAGGTGTTTTAGAATAGACCAGTTACATAAGTTAAGTTCTTGTTGGAATTTGGCAGGGTCAACGTCTTTTTTGTTTCTAACTTTTCTGAGTAAGGGTTGTTGGGGATTAATGTTTTTGTGCTTAACTATATAAGTGAGAAGGTGATCGCTTAGGTCGTCGGGGCGGGTACCAGCAGTGTACAGCTGGGGGTGACTATTTATGAGTACCCAATCGAGTATGCTTTCTTTTTGGTTGGGTTTACCTAACCTGGTAAGGGTGGATATGATTTGATTAAAAGCATGCAGATTAATATGGGTTGATGAGGATTCTGAGGAACTGGTGCTCCAGTCTATGTTAAAATCCCCGAGTAGTATGGTTTCTTGGGGTTAATGACATGATAGCCAGTGCAGGGTGTCTTCAAGTGTAGTTATATTGTTACCTGGGGGAATATACATGCAGATGATATTAATGTATTTACTTTTGTTTAGTTGCAATCTAGTTGCAAGAATTTTGGAGTTATTAATCTGCGGTGGTTGTGTTACATCTATGGTCACATTTAATTCAGATTTGTAGAGTATAGCTACCCCTACTCCCTTTCCTGGAAACACGATCCAGCCTGTGTATGTTATACCCAGGTGGTAATACTTCCTTGTCTGTAGTGTTAGGTTTTAACCAGGTTTCAGATAGACAGAGAATCTCAGGGGAGTGGACAGCCAGGAGTGCATGCAGTTCATGTATGTTGTTATTAATGCTTCTAATATTAAGATGACAGACTAGGAGAGAGTTAGTTGGTCTCCTGATTGTAGGATTGTAGCTTAGGTTACTACTAGAGGGGGTCTATATATCAGAAGTAGATGGGCCAGGGTTGGGGTGAATGCCACCACCAAGTATTAGGCTAGGTCTGTACTAAGAGATAAGCTTCAGGAATTTATTTATAAGTTTGTAGTAGTGTCTGGAACTAGGGATAATGTGCCAGGGGTAGGTGTGTTGATAGAGTGAACAAGACGTTGAGCAGGACCCAGTATTATATGTATGGTTGAAGGTGGGAAGATTTATAGCTGGGGTGATAGTATGGCCCTTTGGGACTTGAATTCCCGTGAGAAACTGGTTTTCATACAAGGTAAGGTGGTATGGGACCAGCAGGAGGGGTAGTAGAGGGGAATAAATCATTGTTAGGGGTACAGCTATTGCGTTAAGGAACTGTATTTCCTGGTGATACAACACCAGAAGAAAGGGTGGAGGTAACTATACTGGTAAGGGATGGGAGAATGCCAGATAAAAGCTGATAGGTGCTAGTAGAATGTAGATAGAGGAAAGTGGGTGTGGTGAAATAACCTAGATGAAAGCTGATTAGGTGTAGTAAGTGGGGGAGTGGCTATTTTACTATAAATGTAGAGGTAGTGGGGGCGGGTGGAAATAGGGGCAGGTAGGGGGAGCAAACAGGGTGGGGCTATTGCAATCAAAAAGGTTTCCTAGGGCTTCCTAGAGCAAGAATTTTAGCTCTTAAATTACACCAGTTTTAGCACTTAATTTTGTTAGCTATAGATTTGCTATTTTTTAATACAATTTTTAGTAAGCGTCCTATAGTTGATGTGTTTGTAGGGAAATTTTAAGGTTAGGAATACAATAGCTGGAGGGGGCAGGGGTAAACTACACTTTAGCTAGTGTTGTGAGTTAGTCAATTTGTATTGGGGACAAACTGGGGATACTGCTCAACTTACTTGCTGTGCAGGCACAACGAACAGAGAAAGGTACAACAGCTACAGGATTAAAAGAATGTGAGTTAAGGTAGTAGAGAGTTTGATTAAAGATGGCACCCTATGAGGGGTCTGACTAATGAAGATAATCAGGAGGGGGAGGTGGCAGTAGCAGAAAGGGAGAATGGAGTAGAGAGCCGCCAGAAAAGGATTAACCAGGAACGTATGGATCCCTCCCCCACAGGGAGAAGGGCTGAAAAACTATCAGTGTAAGGTGAGGAATAAGCTTACAAATATCAGTATCTAACAAAAGACCGATCTAAGTAGCTGTGGAATACTTTAAATAATTATAACTGCAAGCACACACACAGGGTTGTTTGTCAGTTATGAAGAGAGTTGTGATTAGTGTAGAAACTATAATGAAAGTAAAAGCAAAACATTACCAAATTAAAAAGTAAATGCTTGGGACTGGAACACTGTGAGAGTGTATAGCCCAATCTAGTGACAATTGGCTGGATCCCTTCACTGTTGTTGTACATATACCTTTAAGCCTCAATAGTTTACAAAAACTAAATTGTAATTCACCTATTACAATAGAAAAGCTGGAGGGAGTCAGGTTCTTGCTTCCCAGAGGTTTTACTTAGTTAAGAAAGCCAGCTTCAGTGGCGAAGGTAGATATTGCTTTATGCAGCTAATCCCAGGCGATGTTGGGGGGATCACGCAGGAAAGAAACCCATGCAAACTGAAAATAAGGTTAAATAAGGCAGAATTAGTGCGAAGGTAACAAGAATGTGAAGTGGAGAGCATGCAAGGAATAGAGATGGAGAGTAAAATTAAATTATATTGCATACACTATAATTAAAATTGATTATATTGCATACAGTATCATCTCTGTAAAACCACAGACTAACAGCAGTAACATGCAGCCTCTAAGTCAAGTGATAACAGCTGTACAATTCAGCAGTGAATACACAGGATATAATGCACAAAGCAAAGTATGGCTGTTTTAGGACAATAATTCTAGAGTTATGTTATTCAGTATGAAGTAACAGTAATGTGAACTGTGTTCACTTAGCCTTCTATAAAAGCAATTGTAAAGTCCAGCCTGTAAGTCTAAGTACAGTAGCATGCCATGGGAATGCTTACAAATGTAATCACAACATGAATAACTTCTGCAAAACAGTTAACAGGATGCCTGACAGATATTCAATAATTAAAGCTCTACCCTCATAAAACAAGATAAAAAAAACAAGCAGTTTGTAATAAAATAGCTAGCTCTCAAACCATATAGGAGTTCTGAACAGTACTAAAGCCTTTAGTATTTACATACGCCATACATCACAAATATACTCCCCTCATAAGGCACAGGGAAAAAGGTGATGCACGAATGTACACACTTCATAACTGAAAAGACCCAGGAGGAAAATGTGCATTCAGCAGGAGAAAAGTGAGTAGAACCCTCAGAAGGGAGATCAAGAAGAAGAGGATAGAGCAGAGGGGGCAGGAGGGAGACAAGGGAGAAGGGAGAGCAAGGAGAAGAGGATAGAGCAGAGGGGGTAGGAGGGAGACAATGGAGAAGGGAGAGCAAGGAGAAGAGGATAGAGCAGAGGGGGTAGGAGGGAGACAATGGAGAAGGAGAGCAAGGAGAAGAGGATAGAGCAGAGGGGCAGGAGGGAGACAAGGGAGAGGGGAGAGCAAGGAGAAGAGGATAGAGCAGAGGGGGTAGGAGGGAGACAATGGAGAAGGGAGAGCAAGGAGAAGAGGATAGAGCAGAGGGGGCAGGAGGGAGACAAGGGAGAAGGGAGAGCAAGGAGAAGAGGATAGAGCAGAGGGGGTAGGAGGGAGACAATGGAGAAGGGAGAGCAAGGTGAAGAGGATAGAGCAGAGGGGGTAGGAGGGAGACAATGGAGAAGGGAGAGCAAGGAGAAGAGGATAGAGCAGAGGGGGCAGGAGGGAGACAAGGGAGAAGGGAGAGCAAGGAGAAGAGGATAGAGCAGAGGGGGTAGGAGGGAGACAATGGAGAAGGGAGAGCAAGGAGAAGAGGATAGAGCAGCGGGGGAAGGAGGGAGACAGCAAATACTGCAACAGTGAAGAGAAGGATATCTACTGTTATGGTATGATTTTATACAACTATATGTAATTCCATATCGCTCTTGCAATATTCGTAATTGAAGGGAGAGTACAGACGTTCAAGAGGAAACCTGGGAGGAGGATTACACTGAACAGCACTCTAAAGTCATGCAGGATAGTACTGGCAATGCCAGATCTAGCCCTGGAAATAATACAGACCTTGTAGTGCTAAGTGAAGGTATGGAAAGAAGACAATGTAGCAGTCTCAAGGATGGAACTGGCATCCAGACCCTTGAAAAAAAACAACAGAGGAAGCAACAGCTCTGGCAGAATGAGCCTTTACTGATGAGGAACGACACTTATCAAGACAAGAATAACAAAAAGAAATTGGCTTAGAAATCCAGGATGAGATGGTTTGTTTAGAAACAGACCCAAAGACCTGAGATGAAAGGAAATAAAAAAAGTCCTCACACATGCAAATATCCTTAGCTTTATCTAATAATATCCGAGTTGTCAATGCAAATCCAAGGTGTGAAGAACCTTCTCACTAGCAGGCTGCAGAGAAGGAAAATAAGGAAGGCAAATGAATAAGTTGATTAAGAGAAGTCACTGACCACCATGGGCATAAAAGAAAGATTAGTACGAAGAGACACCCTAGCTCTGTGAAAAACTAAAAAGGAGGGAATAGCCATGAGAGCCTGAAGCTTAGACACTCTCTTAGATGAAGACAGGAATAAAAGAACAGTCCTCCAAATACAGTTTGTAAGGAAGCTGAATCAGCAGGCTCAAAAGGAGCCCAAGTCAATTTTTCAAGAACAAAAACTGAGGTCTTAAGAAGGCAGAATTTGCATCCTGGGAGGCCTCATATGAGAGATGCCTTTAAGAAATTGTTTGACTTCAAATCTAGAGGCCAGAGGAGGAGCTAAGGACAGACAGAAATTGCTGACAGGTGAGCTTTAACTGAAGAATATGGCAACCCAGCATGGAGTAGATCACGTACATTAAGAGAGAACCATAAGAACCTGCACAGATAAGGGATCCTGGTTTCAAGAGAAGCACGAGATGGAAAATTTCTTCCATTTGGACAAACTTCTTGGTAGTGGGTTTCCTGGCCACCTGCAGGACCCGAAGTACATCCTCAGACAAAAGGCACTTAAAAAGGATCAAAATTGTAATCACCCACAGTGTCTGTTGAAGAGTGGACAAAAGAGGAAGGATAAGAGACCCCTTGTCTTATGTGAGAAAGTCCACCATGTGAGGCATCTTGTGGTGACTGCCCCTGCCAAAGTGAGAAAGAGGAGGGAACCAGTTCTGACTGGATCAAAAGAGAGCCATCAACAAAATTTTGGGAGAGTCCTGCTTGATCTGCTGTACAGAACTGGTATTCAGATGTCCACCTTCCTGGGAACCAGAAACATTCTGATATAAAATCCCCCCCTTTCTGAGCAAGAGGGCACAGCTTAAATGATGTCCTGGGTCAAGAGTGAATGTAGCACCTCTGGGAAGAGAGGAAACTGTCCTTGAGGAGGTTGAGGGATGGCCAGAAAACAAATTTTCCAAAACACACAATACCCCTAGCAGATAATGGACAAGACCCAAGAGTCTGCTGTGATTCAAATTTGGAAGAGGCGTATAAAGATGAAGGGACAAGGGAACCTGGCCAAGGGAAAAGGGAATCAAATTGTCACATAGAACCTGGCTTGTCCTGAAAAGGAGGTTTCTGGGAAAAAGGGGTCAGTGTAGATGTAGCAGAAGGCACACATCTAGAATCCTTTTTACCGTTGGGTGGAGGCTGAGAATGTCTGCGAACAAAATCAGATTTGGATGGATAATGGAAAAGGAGGAAGAAAAATATGTTTCAACTCATGCATGGCTTGGCCCTTAACCTAGAGAGATTTAAAAGGTTGAGCAGCAGCACTACCAAAAATATTTTTAGCATGTAAAGGAGCATCCAATAATTTTGGCTTAATGTCATCAGGCAAAGCCTGAAGAGAAAGCCAAGAGTAATGCCTCATAACAACCAAATGCAGCAGCCCTGGAAGATGTATCAGCTGCATCATAACTGCATTTATGAGAGTGGCGGGCAACTTGAGAGGTAGAACCCAACAAGGAAAGGGGCAATGCCTTTCACTCAGAATCAGGAAGATCAGAAATAACCTGAGAAATGAAGGTTAAAACATACCTGGTCATAGAACTCTGGTAATTAATACTCCTAAAAGATAGGGTGACAGGAGTATAGACCTTTTTAAATTGCCTCTGCATACCCCTACTACCTGTATCTGAATGAAGCAGCTTGGTAGAGGGCAACAGCTTGGAGGGTTTGCACAGGAGACAGACACCACAGAAGGACCGGAGGAAGGGCATTCATACAGAAATTTACAAAAATCAAGCACCTTGTAAAATCTGTCATGTTTCTTAACAGCAGGGGGCTTAGAATCAGGGGCTACAGAAGCTGTTGACAAGGTATCCAGCAGGGCAGCCAAAACTGGAGGAACAGCAGAAGACTTGGGAGACTTCATTTGGAGGAGTTCATAATACCTCTTCTGGCTATGAAAAATCTGAGAACAACCCATTTAAAGAAGTTCATCATACAGGAAATAGTGTCCCCAAAGGAGAGCTCTTCTAAAGGGGAACCTAGAGTAACAGAATCCTCTTCCTCTGAACTACAGTCCAAGGAGGAAAGGATCTGAGAAGAGCAGGCTAATGACTCTTCCCTAGAATACTGATCCTCACTGGAGGAATCCTGCTCCCTAGGTCTTTTAAGATTAGTGGAAGACCAGGGAGGGGCAGGCACAGACACACTTGAAGTGGCTTTAAAGCCATTAAAGCATTTAACAACCCTGAGTAAAATCCTGCCATTCTCATTGAGGTTCCTTAACTGCAGGGGAAATATGCTTGTTTTTATTTTGTTTCTTCTTTTGTGGGAAATCCAGATGAAAAACTCTGGGAGGGTCGGAATCTTGTCGGCACTCAGTAAGTATAGCAGGGATCTCCTCCCATCACTAAGATCTGTGGAATCAGCCTTAGTCCCTTGGATATAATCAGATGAGGTTCCCCCTTAACATTTGGATCAGATGTGTGGAAGGCCTCTGAGGATGTGCGAGAAGTCAGATCCATGCTGGCCTCTGACAGGGGTCATGGCACAGGAATCTGAAGCAATGACTGATCCTCTGGGCTTTAAGTAGCCTCGAGAGAGAGAGAGAGAGACGTCCAGGGGAGGCTGAACAGCAGCCATGGCAGCCCCTGAGTTTTTTGGCCTTTTTCTTGGCCGACAACTGACCCATAGAACAGGAAGACTCCACCATAACACCCTGACCCAACAGCTTAAGATATTGGTTTTCAAGGTAAACAGACAAAGAGGAGACAACTACATAAGGTCTTGGAACAAACACTTGGCAGACGGAACACTGAATATGGTCATGGGAAGCACCCAGATAGAAGGACACGATCCTTAAGGGAAATCTGCCTCCCACACTGACATTTTCCCTTTCTGGATGACATGAAACTAACAACACTAAATATAAAAGACAAAGATATGAAAGGACCCCAATGGGGCACTTATCTGAAAACCAGCCCAGGAACTACAGTATTTCCCTGAAAATAAGACCGGGTCTTATACTTTTTCCCCTGCTGAAATATGCATTAAAGCTTATTATCAAGGGATGCTTTATTTACTTTCCCTATACAACAATCTACATTTATTCATGTACACAAATCGACATTTATTCATGTAAACAAAATAGAAGTTATGTTCTTACCATAACGTTCCATGTTAGTTGTCTTCTTCTCGCCTTCTTCTTGCTGGATGGGTTCGGAGCCGACCTCGGCTCCGACTCGGCCACTCTAAAAGCTCGAGAGTTGGTTCCACCGGCTCAAGGCTCCCCTTATATCCCACAATGCTAGGTGAGAGTTACCTCAGATCTCGTTTGTAAGCTAACCCCAGCTTATAATAGTAACAGAATAACTATAACAGAGTCCAGCTCTAACAACAGGGAGAAAGAAGGGTGACCTACATCCTGATTCAGGAAATATGCAAAGCAGCATATGCCTAAGTAAAGAGGTGGTAGAAAGGGAGGTCACAATCACAACTCCTCTAGGTCTGTCCAGGCCAGGGGGAAGGAGGGTGGGACGCAAGAAGAAGGCGAGAAGAAGACAACTAACATGGAACATTATGGTAAGAACATAACTTCTATATGTTAAGTTGTCTATCTCGCCTTCATTCTTGCTGGATGGGACCGCGTCCCTAGCACCTTGTCCCGGGTGGCCTAACGGAACAGACTCCTGAGAACAGTGGACCCAAAGTTAGCTCTATGCCTAGAAGCTAAATCCAACTTATAATGAGAAATGAAAGTGTGAGGAGTAGCCCAAGTAGCCGCTGCACAAATGGTGTCAATAGGCAGTCTGTCTTGGAAGGCTATGGAAGTAGCCAAAGCTCTGGTGGAATGGGCCTTAGGTTTATTAGGCAGCTTTTGGTGTCTAATTTCATAAACAAGGGAAATCAGAGATGTTAGCCATCTAGATAATGATACCTTTGAAACTGAAAGTCCCTTCCTGCCTTCTGCATAGGAGACAAACAGTTGGTCAGATTTTCTGAATTGTTTTGTTCTATCCAAATAGTACCTTAACTGACGATGAACATCTAGCCAGTGTAATTTTTGTTCAGACCTATTGGAATATTCTGGAAAAAGACAGGAGGTCAATGCTTTGATTTAGATTAGACGTCGAGGCTACCTTAGGCAAAAAGGACGGGTTGGTTCGTAAGGATACCCTGTCCTTATGGAACAACAGATAAGGAGGTCGACAGCTGAGTGCATGAAGTTCGGAAACTCTTCTAGCTGAAGTAATAGCTACCAGAAAAAGACTTTTCCATGATAGCAATTTTAAAGAACAGGAAGCTGCAGGTTCGAAGGGGAAGAATCAAAGAAGTAAGAACTAAATTTAGGTCCCAAGGAGAAGGAGGATTTCTTATAGGAGGTCTGAGAAGAAAAACTCCTTTCAAAAAGGCTTTGCAAAGCTTGTGGGACATTAAGGCAGACTCAGAAATACCCACATGAAAGTTAGAAATAGCTGCCAATTGAACTTTAAGAGTAGAAGGAGATGAACCTGCATGGAAGAGTTCAGCTAGGAAATCAAGGACTATTTGGATGGAAGCAGTGAAAGGATCTATGTCCCTTCCTTGAGCCCAATATGTGAAGCGTTTCCACTTACTCAAATAAATCTTCCGAGTGGAAGATTTATGTGAAGCTATCAAAATATCTCGAACAGAGTGAGATAATTGAGGAAGCCTGGCTAAGGTTGGAACTGGAGGAACCAAGCAGTGAGGTTCAGAGAGGGGAGGGAGCGATGAAACTGACCCGACTGATGGATCAAAAGATCTGGAACTAGGTCCAGATGCCAAGGTCGCTCAATAGAAATTGATGTAGAAAGGGGAACCACACCTGTCGAGGCCAGTAAGGAGCAATGAGGATCAACGAGGCCTTCTGAGCGATAGCTTTCTGTATCACTTGAGAGATTAGTGGGAAGGGAGGAAATGCATACAGAAGTCCCGGGGCCAAACTTGGACTAGAGCGTCTCTGCTGGGTTGGCCTGGTAAAGGGAATAGAGTGAAATAATCTCTGCACTTGCTGTTTTGGGGAGTAGCAAAAAGATCGCAGCAAGGCTGACCCCACTTGAGAAAAATTTCTCTCACAACAGAGTCTTTCAGAGACCACTCGTGAGGCATGAGGATAGCTCTGCTCAACTTGTCCGCGATTTGATTGGACTTCCCGGGGATGTGCGTTGCTATCAGAAACCGCTGAGAAGAAATCGCCCATTGCCACAATCTGAGTGCTTCTCGACACAGGGGTAGGACCTGGTTCCGCCTTGTTTGTTGATGTACCACACTACAGACATATTGTCTGTCTGGATTGCAATCGTTCCCAAGGGAAGAGAGTCTTGAAGGGCTTGCAACGCTAAAAGCACTGCTCTCATCTCCAGGACATTTATGTGCAAGTGGCATTCGTCTGGTTGCCATGTGCCCTGGACCGTCCTGCCCTGATAATGCCCCCCCCACCCGATCAGGGAGGCGTCCGTTGTCAGAGTAGCAACCGGAGGGGAGGAACAAAGGGTCTTCCCAATAAGAGCTGAGGGGAAGACATCCACCACATGAGATGATTTCTGCACGTCTGCGTGATCATAATGGTGTGGGACATTGGAAGTTGCTGGTATGACCATTGTGTAAAGAGCATCCATTGAAGGATTCTCATGTGGAATCTGGCTAATGGAAGCAGAGGTATGGCCGCCATAATTCCCAACACTTTCAGAACTAACCTGGCTTTGATTCTGTTGTTGTTGAAAAGGAGTGAGACCAGTTTGTGTATGTCTGTTATTCTCTGATCTGTTAGTCTCGCAGACATGTCTACTGTGTCTAGATTTGCGCCTATGAAGGTAATAGTACGACAAGGCGACAAAACAGACTTTTCGCAATTTATTGAAATGCCTAACTTTTGACAAATGCGAAAAGTGTAATCCCTGGCCATCAGAAGGAGATGCTTGGTGGGAGCTGTGAGGAGCCAGTCGTCCAAATATGGAAACACCTGGAATCCTTGTCGTCTCAGGTGAGAAGCTACCACTGCCATGCATTTGGTGAACACCCAGGGGGCAGTGGTGAGACCAAAGGGCAGGGCCCTGAATTGAAAATGACTGGTTCCCAGCCTGAAGCGGAGGAATCTTCTGGAGCGTCTGTTCATTTTATGTGATAGCACGCATCCTGAAGGTCTATAGAGCACATCCAGTTTCCTTTTCCCAATACGGGAAGGATGGACTGCAGCGTGACCATCCGAAATCTTGTTTTCTTGACCGACTTGTTCAAGATACTGAGATCCAAAATTGGTCTCCAGTCCCCTGTTTTCTTTGGAACTAAAAAGAACCTGGAGTAGATTCCGGATCCTTGCTGGTCTGCTGGAACTGGCTGAATTGCTCTTTTTGCAAGCAGCTTTGAAATTTCCAAAGCTGCAAGATCCCTTTGAGCGGGTGGAACATCTGGAAGGGATTTTTTTGATCGGTTTGGAATGCGAATGAAGGGAATAGAATAGCCTTCGGAAATGACGGACTGTACCCATTTGTCTTGAGTCAGGGATAGCCAGGCTTCTGGGTACAGTGACAATCTTCCCCCGACTGCCTCCGAAGGTGGGCAGTCGGGCAACACCTCAGGGATGCTGAAAGGGCTTATCAGAGAAAACTTCTCGATTGCCCTGGTTCTGGAGCCCCTGCCTCGAGGCGGCGTCTACCATTGTTATTCCCGCCTCTGCCTCTGGCGGAAACCGACTCTGTGCGTCAGGCGAAGTCCCTTGAGATTGTTTACGGAACCACATTTTCCCACTTTTCTGGCCTTTGGGGTAAGGCCTAGAAGGAGTAGAAATACGGACTCCGTCGGCAGAAAGAGTCTTGCCATCAGTCTCGCACCTAGTCAAGGTTTCTTTCACTTGAGGACCAAAGAGATGATCCATCGAACGGGAATTAGTGAAAGACGTCTTGAAGGGGTCCGCAAAATTGCATAGCCGCATCCAGGCATGCCTACGTAAGGCCACACCTGTCCCTGCGGCCCTGCTCGCTCCATCAGCCGCATAAGAAAGGAGGCATGGAGGAGTTGGCTATGGAGTTCAGGGTAGCCAGCTGAGTGTTCATCTTATCTTGAAAACCCGCAGCTGTAGGGTCCTTCAACATGTCACCGCTTCTTTGATCAAGTCCCTTTGAAGACGAGTAAAATGACACAGGTAGTTCAGCGAACGCATAGCAAATGTCGCTGACGAGAACATCCGCTTCCCGTACCTGTCCATGGACCTAGATTCCTTGTTAGGTGGATGGACAGGTACTGAAGGATCAGCTAGTTCCTTCTTAGTGGCAGCAGCAACCACCATAGCATCCACAGAAACCCCTTTTGTCAAGAACTGTTTGTCTGCTGGTGCCGTTATAAATTTGGAGGGTCTCCTGGGAGTGGGGTCCACTGAATCAGGAGCCGTCCATGCCTTTTTAGCTACCACCTGCATGAGGGGGTCAAAGGGAGGAGACACCCAGGAGGTGGAAGGACGAGAGCCAAACGCCTCAAGGTACACAGATTCATCCTCCGAAGGGTTGAGGGCTGGCCAATTTCCCTCTGTTTGAGGATTTCCAGAATGTCTGCAAAGGAGACATCTTCAGAAGGGGAACGGGGGGAACCCTTGGAATCCTCTAAATCTGTGTCAGATGTGATGGACTCAGGTGAGTCAATGTGTTTCCTCTTACACTTCCTCTTCCGAGGGGGCTCCTCTGCCAAATCTGGAGAGGCCTCGGAAGAGGATGAGATCCCCACGGGGTTCCTGAGGAGCTGGCTCTCTGCGGTCCGGGATGAGGGAGTGAGTCGACTTGACCTGAGGCACCGTAGAGGGAGGGGCGGACGGAGCCGACTGTGGAGTAGAGCCAGGCTCTAACACACTCCGCATGACCTCGAACGCACCCCTGTCAGGCAGAGCCAGAGGTCCCCGCTCCGAGAAGCTGAGAACCTCCCTCGGCACCGACAGTGATGGCTCCGAGGCCGATGTCGGAGCCGAACTCACCAGCGCCGAAGCTCCGAGAGGAAGAGCGGGGTCGGACAAGGGTCCGATGCCACTCGCCCCTCGGAGCCGACGAGGGAAGTCCGGCGCCGAGATTCCTCGAAAGAAGAAATCGGAGCCGACGACGGAGCCGAAGACATCTGTATCGGCTCCGACGCTCCCACAGTCTCGGTTCCGACACGCCCCGGCTCCGAGCTCAACGGAGTCGGAGGAGGAACATATTGATGGACAGGGACAGGCATCGACTGATGAGTCGGGCTCTGAAGCATTTGGGCCAGTGCCTCGGACTTAAGAAGTCGACTCACTACCCTCTGAAGGTCATGATCCGACAGCCTCGATGACCTAGAGGAGTGAGATTTATGGCTCCGTTCAGACAGCAGAGGCGATGCTGGAGCCGAATGAACGGAGCCAAGAGATGGTGACCTAGATCTCTTCCTAGATGTCGGCTCCGAAGGTCTGGTCGGAGCCGACAAGGATTAATACCTCGGCTCCAGCCGGAGCCGAGGAACCACAGAAGCTGTAGACTCATCGGCTCCAGCCGGAGCCGATGCAGACGAGGTTTAGAAGCCTTAGGTCTCGGCTCAGTAGCTGGAGCCGAGGACCTAGAAGCCTTGGAGGGCTTCCCAGAGACAGAAAGGGAATCCTCAGGCTTAAGTAGACCCCTTAGGATCAACTTGTTCTTTCTTTCCTGCAGGACCCTGGGACTGAAGCCGTGGCATACAGCACAGGAGTCCTGCAGGTGCAAAGGCCCCAGTAGACACAAGAAGTGTGACCGTCTGTCAGAGACATTTTCTGACAGCACGCATCACACTTCTTGAAGCCTGAGACCTTTGTGTCTTTAGACATCCTAGAATAAGAAAGTGTAACCACACACACTCAGTCAGACACACTGATTACACTTATCTTATTTTAAAACTCAAAAATAAAACAATTAACTAAGTTTTAATTAAGAGCAACACACACACACCACTAGGGAATGGGGAAAGGCCTGAAGGGCCGAGGGAGAACTTTTAAGTTCTTGTGGGAAAGAAACGGGATTTTAAGAAAAAAGGGGTAGAAATCCACTAAACTAAGGGAAAAGTAGTTAAACTTAAAAATACAAGGGTTTAAGTATCCTAACTTTACTGAAAATACACTTACCAAGAAGCCGGTAGAAAACCAACACCTCGATCGCTGTAGCGGCAAACGAGATCTGGGGTAACTCTCGTCTAGCATTGTGGGATATAAGGGGAGCCTCGAGCCGGTGGAACCAACTCTCGAGCTTTTAGAGTGGCCGAGTCGGAGCCGAGGTCGGCTCCGAACCCATCCAGCAAGAATGAAGGCGAGATAGACAACTTAACATTCAGCATTTATTCATGTACACAAACTGACATTTATTTGGTACTTTTTCATTATTGGACAATAGTTCTAGGTAAAGCGTCAACAACTGTGTGAGAATTCCACATAAACAGTGCAACAAACATTTCAACTTCAGAATATCTACACCTTGGCTTTCACAGTGCAATATTTCATGCTTAACAGAAAGTGCAAAAAAATCTCAATACATGTGTACTGGAGGAGGGGAATAAAACAGGTGAATAACTGCCACTTTTTGAGGGATGATGCTTTCTTTATTCCTTACCCACACCGTAAAAGAAAAATGATGGAAAGTCATAAAAATGAAGTTTGGAAACTAGTGGCCTTACTGTGTAATCACCCCTTGATAATGAAACGTTACCTTAATACAATAAAGTCAAAAAACTGACGAGCTTGCTGGCAGCTGAAAGCAGAAGCAATCCATTCTGTTGCCCCGATAATGGAAAAGTTATGCAAATACAGTCATGTCATCTACTTCTCGTACATTGTCATAAGTCTTCAATCCCTGAATTCCGGCCTGAATTTCTTGTGACTCCATTTCCTGTAGAACCATTAGCTCCAATATGTCATGCCCAACAAGAGAGCTCTCCTAAATGAGCACTGCTTGTCCATGTAGCCTGCTCGTAGTGCATTGGCAACACAGCTGTCAGTGATTTTATCCCATGAATTCTTCACCCAAATCACGACCTCTTGCAGGCTAGCCTTCACAAAGTTTCCACACTGATTTCTCTCCATTCTATTTTCAATGTAGTCATTGAGTTCCATGCGCAAATGGTCCTTGAATGGCTTGTCTATTGCAATATCAAGAATCTGGAGATAGGCAGTCATTCCTGTGGGAATCAGTAATTGATCTATTCTTCTCTGTGCAAAGAAGTTCTTCAGGTCTTTAGCGCGATGACTGCTGTCTGAATCCCAGACTAGCAGACCTCTTTCGCCACCTCACAAAACAAGTGGCAGCATTACATCAACCCACTTCCCTATAACTGCTTGTGTGCACCAGGCATTTTCAGTTTCAAGAATGTAAATGCCTGAAACACATTCAATCTTATCTTTCTTGCCCTTACTAATGATTAGAGGTGGGGTTTTCTTTCCATCTAGACGAATTGCCAAAATATAGGTAACACGTGCACTTTTGTAACCAGTGAAGGGAATGTAGATTGAAGAGGCACCCCTCTGATCAATTGTTGTTTGAGATCCTTGGCCCATAAACACTGCAGTTTCATCCATAGCAATCATGTTGGAGAGCTGATATTTACAAAAGTCGATGCCATCAACAAAGGGACTTGAATGCAAGTGCACGTTTAATAACTTCAGTATTTTCCAGCTTGAACAGTGTTGTCGATCTTCTTAGAGATAGTTCATATCACTGAAGAAAGCCATCCAGCCAATGTTGTGATGTTTTGAATTCTGGGTATATTTCTAACTGTGGTGCCATTGGGTAAATGCTTGAATATAAGCCCTGCGCACAACCAAAGCCTTTGCTCTCCTGTTAGCAATCCATTCACAGATGATGTCTTCCAGTTCAGGAAACAATGGTTGCTGACCTGATCTACACTTGCACTTCTTAGCATTTCCCTCGTCCACCTGTTGTCTGCGGTTATCGTACTCTGCTCAACATTTTCATACCATTCGGAGATCCAACTTCTTCTCTTTGCAGAAAGCCATCAGATTCTCCGGGAGTCCTCCACGATTCCTTTCTTGTACTTGATGGAATAGCTCTTTCTGTTTGCACTCATCTTGTCTGGAGGGGGGGGGGGTTAATTGAAGACTTAAGAGACAGGAGTGGCAACAAAAATGGTGAGAGTTAAGAATACACAACCACACCCGTTCGTTATCAAGTGCGCACGCTTTATGTGCATTGTCTGTAATTTGACCAATCAAAGTACACTTGCCATTGTTTATGGGCCAAGGCTCTCAAACGTCAAGTGTGAGTGAGGATTAGGGTTACAGTAAGAATCATGGAGGACTCCCGAGGAAAGAATCTTACGACTTTCTGCAAAGAGAAGAAGTTGGGTGTCCGAATGGTCTGAAAATAGTGAGCAGAGTACGATAACCTCAGTCAACAGGTGTCAATAATATTATTTTATAATTCAACACATCTGTCGTGTGTTGTTGACTGGGTCTTATTTTTGGGGTAGGGCTTATATCATGACCACCCTGGAAAACCATGCTAGGCCTTATTCTCTGGTTAGGTCTTATTTACGGAGAAATATGGTAACACAGAAGAAAGAAGTTCAGACCAATGTTCATTGATGGCGTTTGGACTGGTGCAAAGAAGTCGTTAAGTGCGTCTGTCCGTACGTCAACTTTATGCTCCTTGCCTTGGGCAGAGAGCATACATTTGACATACAGCACCTGTAAATACTAAAGTACTGGATGGATATTAGCTATTCTTGGCAGGAGATCCTTTTGGTTATGAATACTGCAACAGCGATAAGAAAGGACATCTATAGTGATCACTCTACCCACCTCTAATCTGGGTCAGTTTTAGACTAGTTGGGGTCCAAGGACCCTTCTAAGCCAATTATACAGCCAGGAATGACAGCCCCCAGAAGTTTTGAGTTCTGAGGGTCTTTCATTTTCTGTGATGCATTCATGCCTTATTTTCTAAATACCTAGAAGATTTATGTATGCACCCATTTGTATATTATTTTTTTGATATGCATATGCACAAGCGTTCACACACACACACACACACACACAAACTCAAAGAGCATATTTTCTCCACATAAACTGGAACAACAATCTATTTACAGGAGGTCTTTGGGGTATTGGTGGAAACTAAATCACCTGAATAAAACCCACACGGAGACAGGGAGAACATACAGATTCCACACAGATGGAACCACAGCTAATAATTCAATGAGATGAGCAATTTCAGATGGCAACACTATTCAGTATGCCATATGACTGACTGTGTATTCCATTCCCACACCCCCTGCTCTGACTAGCAAAGAGAGACACTTGTTTTGTGCAATGCTGATGTCTGACTGGAATGGAAAGGGAAAGAAATAATAGCCGACTTGTTGATCTTATTGTACCTGCCATTTATATAAATAAATGTATATATAAATATATATTCACAAACCCCATAAATATATATATATATATATATATATATATATATATATATACACAAACCCATAAATATATATATATATATATATATATATACACAAACCCCATATATATATATATATATATATATATATATATATATATATATACACAAACCCCATAAATATATATATATATATATATATATATATATATATATATATATATACACAAACCCCATAAATATATATATATATATATATATATATATATATATATATATATATATACACAAACCCCATAAATATATATATAAATATATATACACAAACCCCCACCATTTATATAAATATATATATATATATATATATATATATATATATATATATATATATATATAAAACCATAGATATGTGTATATATATATATATATATATATATATATATATATATTTATATATATATATATATACACACAAACCCCATAAATATATATATATACACAAACCCCATAAATATATATATATATATATATATATATATATATATATATATATATATATATACACACAAACCCCATAAATATATATATATATATATATATATATATATATATATTTATATACACAAACCCCCACCAACAACAGAGTCAATACCAATTAAAACAAAATGTGCAGCAGCATGCTCTAACTTATTTTTAAATAAAGCACTTCTTTCATGTCTACATTTCAAGTCACTTAAATGTAATGCTATACACTGCTTCCACAGTCTCATCTGCCCGATATAAAATGCTCCACACTGGCACACCACCTTATGAACAACTCATTCAGAAAAACACATAATTATATGTCTGATAGTATAAATTTGTGATGTATTAACTGAAGTAAAATATTTCACTTTTGACACTACCTTACAATTTACAGTTACCACAATATGTACAACCCCGAATATTTTGTTTGTTTGTTTGTTTGCAGTTGTTTAACCAGGATAGTCCATTGGGCCTAATGAACCCATTTTCAATGGAGTCCTGGGGAGAAAAGCTCCTAAATACATATTACACAAAGATTAATATACACACAGATTGCATGTAGATTACAGAGGTAAACAAACTAAGCTTAATATACACACATACAGACTGCAGGTTCATTACAGGGGTAAACAGACTGATGAAAAGTATCTCAATCAAAGTAAATGATATCAAACAATTTTTTTTTTTCAGTTGGAATGAGGATAGGTAGTTAGATGGAGTAGGGTCAGGAGTTACTAGGTACTACAGACAGGCAAGAATTTGTTATCTGGAATTTGAGAAAGGAAGTGAGAGGGTGAATGAAGTAGAGTGTTGGTTATGAGGGATGGGAGCAGGAGCATTCCCATGTGGAAGTTAGATGAGAGTGGAGTGATTTTTTAAAGGATTGGAGGTTAGTAGTGGTACGAATGGAGGGGGGAAGGGTGTTCCATAAGCGAGTTAAAGAGTGTGACAGGAGGTATTGTCCTGGGGGGTGGAGTGGTCGGTAAACTTCTATAAGGTTTTGATTATTAGATCTGAGAATTCTTTGTGTGTGGTGCATTTTAAAGGTAGTGGCGAGGGAGGGACAGAGGGAAGGCTGGAAGATGAGTTTATGGGCATAGGTGAGCTGAATGTAGGATAGGTAGTTTGGTAGTTCTAGCCAGTTTAGTTTGTTGAGAGATTCACAGTGATGTGTTGATGATTTGTTGCTAGTGGCGAATCTGGCAATTTTATTGTAGCAAGAAGACAGTTTGGTTTTGAGAGATGATTGTAGATTTGTTAGAAGGGGGCTCCATAGAGAAGGGAGGGTAAGAGAAATGTAGTAGAGAGAGTAAATTTGGTAGTTGCGGTGAGAAACCGATTTTGTCGGTAGAGCATACCAATTTTTTGGTGTTTTTTTTTTTATGTTTAGTAGTAGATGGGAGTTGAATTTAAGCCTGTTGTCGATTTGAACTCCTAGTAGTTTGGCTTCGGATACCAGTTCAAGAGGTGTAGAATTTTGGCTGGTGATGGAGAATAAATTCTGATCGAAGTTCTTAGTTTTGGAGGAGGTAAAAATCATAAGTTTAGTTTTACTAGCATTGAGTGCAAGATGGTTGTCTTTCATCTATTGCTCTGTGGTAGAGAAGGCATCTTGAGTTAGTTTTAAAAGAGTTGGGATGGATGGGGCAGCACAGATGATTGTGGAATCATCTGCATATTGGATAACGCTAGTAAGAGGGATGGAGTGGTAAAAGTCATTAATGAAAATATTGGAGAAGGGGTCCTAGTATGGAACCTTGAGGGACACCTGTGGGGGTGTTGAGGAAGGAGGAGGTGGCCTTATTCCATTTGACTGCTTGTTGCCTATTGGAGAGATAGCTGGTAAACCATTTGAGGGAAGAGGGTGAGAGGTTTAGGTTATCTAGTTTAGTAAGAAGAAGGTTATGAGAGATAGTGTCAAATGCCTTAGAGAGATCGAGAAGGATGGTAGATACAGTGAAGCCAAAGTCTCTAGCTTTATTCACAGTTTCAAGGAAGGAAAGGAGGGCAGTCATAGTGCTATGATGGGGTCTGAATCCATGTTGGGTAGGAGTTAATACGTTGTTGTCCAAGAGATGGGGGAGGAGTTGAAGGTGAATGCATTTCTCTTGGATCTTAGAAATGGGAGAGAGGATGGCGATGGGACGAAAGTTGGAAATATTAGTATTGTTACCTCCTTTGTGCAGGGGAATGATATAAGCTTTTTTCCAGATTTGAGGAACAAGACCTTCTTGGATAGAGCGGTTGATTAGGATACTGATAGGGAGGGCAATAGCATCAGCAGCTATGCTGAGGAAGTATGAGGGAATGTTATCAGGGGCATTGGTGCAAGGTTTCAGTTTCTGTAGGAGTTTTCTTATAGTAGAAGTAGGAATAGGTTTAATGAAAAATGGTGGGGGTTGAGAGGGTGAGGAGTGGGAGAAGGAAGTAAGAGGGGGAGGTGGGAGAGGAGAAGTGGTGGTAAGAGGTGGATTGTCAGTAGTAAAATCAGAATTTTACATCTTTCCTTTCTTATACCAAGATAAATATTCACCAGTGTGTTTACCACGAATAAAACCAAACTAACATGTATCTTCCAAATACTGATCAAAAAGGGATCCAATTTAAAAAATAGCCAATATTTATTCAATACTTCTCTAATTTTAAAGGTGTTAGGGCGAAATGTGGTAATAAATCTCAACTTAGAATCACTAACATCTTTAATTCCTTTATTAACCTGTGTGGGCAGACAAGGCCATAATAAATATTCTTTAGGAATATTAGAAGCCAACAAATGCGCCTTTTTAACCTTACGTGCATCATAGCCCCGATCAATAAATCTTTTATTCAACCTGTCAGCATCTAGCTAATAATAGTCCAAGGAACTACAGATGTGACATCACCTGAGAAACTGAGCCTTAGGAATATTATCAATAATATGTTTTGGGTGACAACTAGTAGCTTGAAGCAAATAATTTTTAGTAAATGGCTAACGATCTTGAGAAGTCAGAACAGTGCCATCAAATCAATTTTGTAATACTCTAGAAACATCTAGAAAATCCACATTAAACAAATCAAACCTGCCACAAACAGTAAACTGAAAGGGCTAAAATTCAAATAGCTGACAAAAGGTTTTAACAACTCCACTGTACCAGAACAAGTAAGCCAACAATCATCCAAATATTGGCACCACATATCTGTATATTGTTTATGTTATTTTCACCATTAATCCAGCTCTCTTCCAAATAACCCATAAATAAATCAGAGTAAATAGGAGTTAAAGTAGCCCCCCTCTTAACTGTAAATACCACTTATTTTTGTACATGAAAATATTATGTTCTAGTATGATACGCAGAAGTTTCAACAAAAAAAATTACAGTGTTCTTTAAAGTAGAGCTGGGAGCGATTAAGTCACTATCTTAACACCTGTATGCCCTTCTCATGTGGAATACTTGTATATGGAGACTGGATACCAAGCATACAAAAATATTCAAAACATATACATCAGCCATAAATTTCAAAAATTTAGTGGTGTCTTTTAAACGTGTCTTGACCAACCGTAATAAAGGTTTAAACTGACTTTCGAGATGTACCAATAATGGTTCCATTAAGGAACCACCATCTGCAACAATAGGTTTACCAGGTGGATTATTTATTGATTTATGAATTTTAGGTAGAATGTAGAACCTCTATTTCCTTAGTACATTTACTAATAGCTGACAAAGATTTTCAGAAATAAAACCACAGGCTTTAGCTTCATACAAAAATTTGTCAATATAACGCTTAAAATCCCTGGTAGGTTCAAAAGGCAGTTCACAGTAAGAAATCTTGTCATTAAGCTGTCTTAAAACCTCCTTATCATAATCTGCTGAATCCCAAACAATTGGTCCACATTTATCATAGATTCATAGGTAGGTATTAGGCTATCGACCCAAAGGCCTAAGTAAGCCTAGCCAACAAGGTTTCCTGGCTTATGCCACACAAGAAAGTTATTTTCCTGTGCCACTGTCGAGCAGAGACACAGAAGTGATCCACAGGGTGTATTTCCTATTTCCCATCCACTCATCAAGATTTTTCTTGAAGAGTGTTAATGAAGAACATTGCTTGACATAGATGGGTAGCCTGTTCCAGGGTATGGGAAGTCTCTGGGACAGGAATCTATCCCTCCAGCATGTCCTGTTTATTGTGGTGACAAGGTTTAGGTCCCTAGAGCGTGTAGCTCGGAGGGATTAGGATTTCTTTAGGTGTAGCATGTCCAACAGCTCTGGGTTTGACATAGCTTCTATATCAGCCTTAACAACTACAGTCTGAGAATTAGAAGCCAAACACTTAAGCGCACCCCTTTGCTATATACTTAGGTTATGACTAAAATTTAAAAAATCATGGCCTGATTATTAGGTAACTCACGTAACACATGTTGCTCAAATAACTTAGCAGGGGGATAAGGAGGTTGAAACTCAAGATTTTTTAAAAAGAATAATGGTTGCAAAATCAGACATTTCAGAATATTGCTGACTGAAGTAAAAATTTAAATTCAACTTTCTACAAAAACATTTAATGTCAAGTACAGAAGAGTACTGTGAAACATAAAAAGATGGAACAAAACCCAAGCCTTTATTCAATACACCAACATCATCGTTATGTAAATTTTGTGAAGATAAATTAATAATCAAACGATCATTCACATAATTCAAACCATAGTCTAAAACAACTTTTTGACCTGTTCTTCAGTGTTATTTGCCGGCTCTCCTAAAGGGCTTCTCTTCATATTCAGTCTCTTGTCTTTAGGTGAGCTAACTACCCCCAATCACCCATATCAGTCTCAGTGTGTATACTGGAAGAAAACTCAGAAACACATGAATCTATAATAACAGCATCTGATGTACATTTTAATATGAAAGCCTTATTTTAAGGCTTAAAGTCAATAAATAGCCTTAAAAGTAATTCTGAGTGCTGGTATTTTTTATATTTTGTTATAATTTCTGACCGTGCACCTTCATTTTCTGGGTTTGGGCACTTTGAGCTTGACACACACACACACACACACACACACACACACACACACAATGTACACAGAATATGAATGGAGACAGAAGTAAAACAGTAAACATTTTGGGAAACATTCTTCAGGAAAGTGTCAGTTCTCAGTATGATTCAAAATACCTTTCAGGTACTCGTTATAAATGGATTTCCTGACAAGAGACCCTGACTTCTGTATCTCCTGATAGAGACCATGATTTCCTTACTAACAGGAATAATCGCAGACAGGTAGCAAACCTACAGTTGCTCCTCAGCAAAAGAAACAACTACTATTGTGTTTTTTTTTTTTAAGTGGGAGAACTAACAGATCATTCTGCAAGTTCCATTTGTAAGGGAGTTAACCCCCCCTCCAAAAAAATTATGTTCTGATTAAGGAGGACAGTTGGGGTGTTAAGGGATGTGTTGTGGCCTCCTTCTACAAATGGAATTAAGCATAAAAAAATACATATATAAATTAATAAAATAAAACGATAGAATCTACCAAAACGTTACAGCAGCAACAGCTGACCTACCACACTACTGCTGTAACATTCTGAGAGTTATGTGACTGTACTGTTGAGGTCCAAAGTTATAAATTAACAACCCGAGATCAAGTGGAACCTTTTCAAGGGAGATCTGAACTGACTATACACAGTTAAAATAAAATCAGTAGCACTGATCTCTTGATTTTTTTGCAGTACAATCCCTGATACAAAGAAATCGGACAGATTAGTGTTTTGGGGAAGTATTTGGTAAGTGCTGCACTGCTGAAGTGATACAAGCAAAAAACACCTGCTCTGTTCAGTTTTGAGGAGAGGAGAAATGAGAGTTTGTGTACCAAAGTACTGCAATGGGTATTGCTCCTCATTTCGTTTGGAGTCCATACTAGGAAATGAGCTTCCTTGATCCTAATGAATGATGAAACTTTAGTTACAATACGACTTCAGCGTAGAATTTAACAGATCCTCCAGTATCATAATATGATCTTTTATGCTCGTACTATGTAATGTTTCGAAAACAGGCCACTACTTGTCTTGCCTCATGTCCAAAACCCTGCATAAAAAAAAAAAAAAAAAAACGCACTGGCCAATCTTAACATAACTTTGTAGTAAAACCTAATTCAGTCAATTCTACATTTCTCCACACTTTAAGGAGGAGCATCATACCGTTCAACTGTCCAGATATTTGCCTCATATTTTTGGTCTGTTCCTTAAAAAGATTTGTAATGTAATGTCAAACCACTGGGGATTGAAGTAACTAATGATAGACATTTGAGTTTCAGACTTCATATACTTCAGAAAATAATATATTAACACAAAACCTATTATTCTATCAACTTTTTAAGTTTATAACATCAATATTTAAAATCTGTCCCTCTTTTTGGGCCCTTGTCCCCATTATGTTTGGCTTTGTCCAGATTTCTTGTGCTAAGTGGTTGAGGGGTATGGGGAGCATTTTACCATCATGACAGTCACTTTGCTTGTGGGACCCTTAGTTTAACGCAGACTTACAGTCACAGTAACTTTCATTTAATGTTCCATGCCACTTCTTTTACCTGATCCATGTTGATAGCTGACTAAACATTAGGTTAAACTTAAATTCAGAAAGGATGCTGTAAACTTATTTTTTAAACTACATTATGAGATAGTCTGAGTTTTATATTTAAACCTCTACATATTTTGTTATCCTTTTTGCTATCTGGTAAAAGCATCTTTGATGTTAAGAACATTTCTCAAATTCTCACTGTGCAAGCAATGTTGGAGCTAAGAGATTCAAATTCAAGCTGGCTGCAGATGGCTTATTTAAAACTGCATGACTATAATGCCAATGTATATATAAATCAGAGGCCAGCTAACACTTCTTCTTTCGGCTGCTCCCGTTAGGGGTCGCCACAGCGGATTAACTGTTTCCATTTCTTCCTGTCCTCTGCATCGTGCTCTGTCACACCAACCACCTGCATATCCTCTCTCACCACATCCATAAACCTTATCTTAGGCCTTCATCTTTTCCTGTTACCTGGCAGCTTCATCCTTAGCATCTTTTTCCCAATATACTCTGCATCCCTACTCAGCACATGTCCAAACCAACATAATCTTGCCTCTCTGGCTTTGTCTCCAAACCTTCCAACCTGGGCTGACCCTCTAATATACTTATTCCTAATCCTGTCCATCCTCGTCACACCCAGTGCAAATCTTAACATCTTCAACTCTGCAATGTCAAGCTCTGATTCCTGCCTTTTTGTCAATGCCACTGTCTCCAACCCATATAACATAGCTGGTCTCACTACCCTCTTGTAGACCTTCCTTTTCACTCTTACTG